>NC_026151.1:4917168-5001377 GCF_000512975.1 Sesamum indicum
CATCCATTTCTGCCTCAAACAGTAGTTGTGTGTCCATGGCACCTTGTTACATATCAGGAGAACTGCCACTATGCTATTTGATTAACCATTACGATGCAAAGTAAAAATATCTCTTATATTATTGGTGGCCTTGTCAGGTGTAATTAGGCCATACATAAACCTCTAGTTATTGTAGAAGACTAAAACAAAAGGATATCAAGCTAGATAACAAAGCAGGCTTTCATAAATAGAGGGATAAACAGGATAACAATATCCATCTTCTGGTTGCTTCTCAAACATTCTATTTTATCATCCACAAAAAAGAATTGGATGTTGTATGCTGCAGAATGGTAATGTGATTGCTCTCTAGTGTGCCATCTTATCATCCATGGACATTCCCCAAACACTACAATAAAGGAATTGGATGTCTTATGCTGCAGAATGGTAATGTGATAGCAATCTAGTTTGACGAAACATGAAAGTTATGACAAGTTACACTTGAAGCTTAAAGGTCTCCTTTGTCACAAGGTAATTTAGTGGCTTAAACGTGTATTATGCCTGCAATCACTAAACAAACTAAATTGTCAGCTACAGTGGTGAAGTTTTAATATAATTTTTCTGCAGAAATACTGCTTTTCAGATGATGTATAGTAATAACTAGTCTTTGGATTCTTCCAGGCATACACTATGGAATTGGAAGCAGAAGTTGCAAAACTAAAGGAGGAACACGAAGAATTGCGGAAGAAACAGGTAGGTTATTACCACCACCACCACCCCGCCCCACCCCCACCCCAACCTTGTATATGTTCATGAAAGTGACACCTTTTTGCTGTTCTTCTGCTCTGCAGGTCGAAATGATGGAAATGCAGAAGAATCAGGTATGCCACTTGCATCTACCTTCAGCTCTTCAAAAACAACTTTTACAGTATCTATTTGAAACATCCTTGGCATACTCCAATAATATGAATTATGTTCTATATTACTCTGATGCAACCAGCTGTCGTTGGATCCCGTGTCCAGTCATTTGGCTAACTAGTTTTTTTGCAGTTGACATGTCCTCGCTATCATATCATTTCTGCAGAGAATTTGTTCTATTGAATCTTCCGTTGATGGTTTAGTCTAGCCTTCCCCATGTAGTTGTATTTGCATTTTTTCAAATGGTTTACTCTCTTTTCCGATATTCACTAATTGAAATCGTCTCTACCATCAAGATCCTCGATATTTTCTTTGAGTTCAAGAAGGCAGGAAGAAATATTTCTCAATGGCTGCATATAATAATAT
The DNA here is from genome assembly GCF_000512975.1 of Sesamum indicum. Classification (NCBI taxonomy): domain Eukaryota; kingdom Viridiplantae; phylum Streptophyta; class Magnoliopsida; order Lamiales; family Pedaliaceae; genus Sesamum; species Sesamum indicum. The sequence goes on from NC_026151.1 coordinate 4,918,429, forward strand.
ATCTTCTACTTCATTAGCATCTATTCCCCATAACTTAAAAAATATTTTTTGATGGTTAGACTAGTCACTATCCTTCTTTAGATCATATTTGCTTCAAGAAAACAACTGCCACATCATCAACCAGTTAACAATTGCAAAAGAAACAAAGGGAAAGGGACCAACCTTGCCAAGTTGGATTTCCAGGAAGAGAGGTTGTTGAACGAGTCAATTTAGTGTATGATACAGAGTGAGTGTTATGGTTTGGTTTGGGTCCAAACTAGAAAATAATAAACACTTCACTTCCTCTAGGTACAAACTAGGATAATAATAAAGCCTTGAATTCCCTCTGGCCACGTTTTGCTTAAAGGGTCTGACTCAATTTGTTACTCTTTGGCCAAATTATCAGGGATCCAACTTTTTTCCAGAGGCAAGTTGTGATTTTTACAGTAGTTGATATGTGATAGTATATATTGTACAGAATTTTGTCCCAGTAGCGACCTTGGACATCTGAGCATTTTCTGAACCACGCAAAATTTATGTATCTTGTGTTTGATTTTTCTGCTTATTTTTTCACACATTTCGTAATCTGTTATGCAATATTCTAGCAGGTGATCCAAACACCCATCCCTTGAACATGATGCAATCACCATTCAAGTTTGCACCAAATACAAACAAAAGCATCTCATAGTTCACTTTTGATATGGGCAGGTCCTGGAGATGATGAAGCAGCAGAATGGGACCAAAAGACAGTGCTTGAGAAGAACACAGACAGGTCCATGGTAAATGGTGATGCAGCATTAACAACTAAATATATCTATAAGAATACATGCTTGTGTAAATATTCTATAGGGATATGTTCCTGCCATAGATCAATAGAAATTAGAGGAGCAGTGCTCTGCCCATAAATGTTACTTCACATGAATCCTCTTGTTCAAGAGGAATGACGAGTAGCTACCCAGCCCTCCCTTCTTCTGAGCCTGATAGGTAGACTGCCTGAATTATTACACGGCAGTTATTTAGGTATCAGTTAAACAGAGATGGTCATAGAAGGCACACTTGTTTAGTCCAAAACACCATGCTTTTGCCTGTTATGTTAGTATCTATCCTCGTGTTCGTATACCATAGATGACAGTTTGTTATAGCTTTACAATGTTCTAAATTGTTATCATCTGGTGCTGGATTTCCATTTCCTGTTTCCTTTCAAAGTTAGAAATAGAAGTTGCTGCATTACTTCCTTGACTCTGATTTGAGAGGCACTGCTAAAAAACTACTTAGTTTTCAGTTCAAACTTGAGTCAGAAGGTTTCAACGTTTTCTGATGAATTCACTCTCTGTCTAACTTCTGGGAAAAAGGCACATTGAGCCAAGTCAATTTCTTTCTGTATTAATATTGGAAAACTCCAAAGTATGGTGTTGAAGTTTTGTTTATACATAAAACGTTTTGATCGATGTCATTTCCAAGATAAGTTCTTCAGGCTTAAAAAGAAGGATATATAGGGTAAATTATAATTATCTTTCTTGAAATTTGACATAATTATGAATATTCCTTTGTTTTTTAAAAAATTATCAATACCCTTTAATTCTAACGACCGTCTAATAATTAAACTAATTCGTTAGATTTTCATTATTTTTTGTAGAGAATTAACTAAAATAACCTTATGGATTGAGAATTATAATTTTATTTATTTTTTAAAATTCTATAATTTTTTTTTATGGATTGAGTGGATAATTTTTTTTTATAATTTTTAAAGTTTTTTGATCCACCTAGTTTGATTTTTTTAATTTTTATTTTTTTTAAAAAATAAAATAAGGACAAAATTCATAATTTCATGTATTCATATAAGGACTACATAATTTCATCAAACTTCGAGAGCATTCGTAATTTTTCAAACAACAAAAGAATATTTGTAAGTATGTCAAATTTAAAAAAAAAAATCATAATTTACCCCATATATATATATATATAATTCTTGAAGTTTACTCTCTCTTGAAGAAGAGACAACTGCCACCAACTAGAAAGGAAAATGGAAAAATCTATCTAAATCTGAACTATAAAGTTCTCACGTCAAATTATGAATTGATGTCAAAATACAAGTCAATCAATAACATTCATATGCTCGTGAAGACCATTGTATTTACATTGATATCTCCATCTTTTAACTCGGATTAACTGACAACGTCGTTAGAGGTTTCTAAATCTTCGATAAAAATTGAACATATGATGACCGTTTAAATTACAATCTCAAGATGGAGATTGATAATGTACCTAAGCTATCATCTGATGATTTCTAATAGTATCTTCACCCGAATTCCTTGGAAAAGACTTCATTATGGCCCTGGATCTGTTTTTCCAAGTAGTAAACAAACAAGCAGCTAACAACGGAAGGCAAGCTAATGGCCTCTTAAGCTCTATTTTCAAGCTGTATCTTGACAACATCAGCAATTTACCTCATGAGCCAAAGGAAAGACAACATGCGCAGTTTCTTGGTTTGAACACAAGAGGGTTCCGACAAATCTTCTGAAACCACCTTCTGAAGCCAAACAAGCTGGAAACAGCATAGCTATTAGTGCATCTCCACCTCATGATTCATGTTCTAGTAAGGATAACCAGGAGTGCAGGTGTTGTCTTTCCATGAAATCATTTTCCTACGATCCCGACCTCTAAAAGATCGGCTGACAAGCCTTCCACTTACAGGCTTGCATAAACCAACATCAATCACTGAAGTAGACCTTCGCTTCTCAGAAGGATTCCCATCATCCACGAAGAAGTCAAACAGCATCGCAAGGCAAAGCACTTGATGACCTAGAATTAAATTTTCTTGATCGAACGGTATCATCCTTATTATGTGAACATTGACCTGCATACAATATATGAACAATTTAAATCAGCATCACTCCAGTTGAAGAACAGAACTGCACATAATGACCAAGCCAAACACGAATGCATGCTTTCATATAGGCACATGGTGCTGCCAGAAACAATCACTCATAAGAGCAAGTTAGCTCTTTCACCTGCCCAAATTATGAATGTAAGAACACTTAATAGGTTTTCATATTTCTTATCAATAAAAAAATTCAGGTCAGTACTGACTAATGACTGTTGAAAATCAGAAAACCATCAGACAAGCAAAATGCCTTGTAATGCAAGTATTAGTTACACTTAGCTTCTCTATTGACATCTGTTTTATCATTCGAGTCTAGATGCTTACCTCTGCCTCCATTGCACGAAGTTCATTGTACCACCTCGAACCATTAGACACGAAGTAGTTCTCTCCTTGTGAGGAACTATAAAGACTCAGTCCAAAATGAGGAGGCCTAAGAGGATATTCTGTGCTTATTTTGATCTGAAAAACAAATAAAATCAGTAATGAGTTAGGTGGTAAATATGGACGAAGGTTAAAAGCGATAAGTGGTTTAACCTTGGCTTCCAATTTCATAATCCTGTCATCATTGTCCAACCTACGAGTTAGTACAAGACTGTATTCTTGAACCCCACAGTCCGCCCATGAATTGTCAACAAATGCTAGTTCTCCCAATGGTGATGCATTATCAGATGTTTCCTCCACTTTAACTGGTTCATCAAGCTCATTATCAGATTCCAGCATGAGATCAACATCCTCCTCAAGCTTCTTAAAACTTGGTGACTTCCCCTTGTTGATTGGGGACATGATACTTTTTGAAATCAAACTCAGCCTTCTGGAATTCTCAAGTTCAGATCCTTTTGTGGGGGTGAGTCCAACATCATTTACACCATTAGCAACTGGAACCAAAGATGGAAGCTCCCCATCTTCTGTTGTGGTCTCCATCTCCTTGGACCTACCAGAGTTTCTATCTGCATTGACACTTGTAGGACCCTGACTCTGTTCTGCATCAACCAGTGGCAGAGATGTAGTACTGTTACCAGCTGAAGTCATGGATAGCCAGCCATGCAAATTGCAGTGTGGAGTGTATGAAGCCCATGGAACGCTTTCACAGGTAAAAGTAGGCCAAGTAAGCTTCCTTAGCGAATCAAGTAACTCCCTGTAAGTCAACCAAGATACCAAGTTTTAAATGAAGTGTGCTTAAGATACAGGGGAGCAGAACCATTAGAGAATGTCAAAGATAAATGATAAAGAAGATACAAGATAAGGACATTTTGGAAGTAGATAAAATAAAAGAAACCCCATGGCTGCAAATACAGAATTGCAAAGTATATATATAGAAAAAGCAGAAAAACATAATTAGAGTTTCAGACGGGGCTGAAGAATAGCTGTAAGCCATAAATTTCAGAAGATGTTCCAGCACACAATATCAAAATGGAAATGCTGCAGTCTAGTTCAACTACATTTTAATATGCCTATAGCATCCATTTGTTCTAGGATCTATGATTACAATAAGCAATCAGGGCAGTGACTCACACAAGAGCCAGCTGAGCCTTTTTACGAGCACAAATCCTTTGCACAACTGTCTGCACTCTGTTCTGCTGACGATATAATGACAGACCTGACAGAACAGAACCGTGTCTAGTAGTCTCACTATTAGAGTCTCCAGAGACTGAAATCAGTGGCGAAACCTCTGGCAAGACATCAATTCCTGCCAAATGCTGGACCCATTTGTAAGGCCGTGAAGTTCGCCTATCATCAAATGAAAAAGAATTGCCAATCCAGAGCTTTGCTGACTGCAAAAAGTTGTACATTACTATATTGAAATAAAAAATACGTTAGGTTCATAGTGTACAAACTATCTCAAAACCAAACCTGCAGAGGGAGCTCAAGGCCAGTGTCATCAGGAAATAAGTTGCACAAGATATTGTTTTGAGGATCTTCTTCAGAGCCTTCTACTCCTACACACACAACATTCAACTTTATTAAGAACTCAAACTTCAAGGAGATGAGTTTTGCTGAGTTCAAGTCCGAAGCTTCATCATCACTTATGTGGAGGGAAACTTTAAGAGGATGACTTTGATATATTCCAGACTGGTCATGGTTATCCTTGCTTAGAACCTTCTTTGGCCGCTTTCTCCTCCTTTGACCATCGTCTTCCTCATCAGGCACATCATCTTCCAACTTGGAATTCTCTAAGTTTGTTAATATAGCTGAAAATTAATAGATCAGATAAAATTAAAGTTAGCCAGGTTTGTATAATGTGCCGTATTCCACCAGAGACCGGGAGGACTTGCTTAGATATATCATTAACCTAAACATTAACTAAATTGCTTGATACATTTCGTTACCAGAGTCCTTATTTGCAAGCTGGCGCGCAAAAGCCTGTGCATCCTTTACACTTCCTGCAATCTCCAGTTCAATATTCTCTCCAAACGCTTCCTTCTGAGCAAGTAACTGAGAGTAGATTATGTAGAGAGGAGGTGGGAGCAACTCTGCTAATTGCTGCTGCTTTAGTTTCTTGGTATGCAGAAGCCCCAACTGATGTTGCACAGGCAAGGATGCCTTTTTGAGAGCTTTGAGGTGTGAAGGGAGACTTGATAAGAACTTTTTCCTGTTAGCAATTGTCTCTTCGAGAGCTTTTCTTTGTAGTTCCAACTTATCACGAAGCTTGCATAATTCTTTGCGCTGAGACAGAATACATATATCAATACTTCTAAATGCTTCCCAGGCATCAAATACACAGTCATAGTGGAAATAGACAAAGAGATGAGGGATTGGTAAAGAGAAATAGAGAGTGGAGTCTCATAATAAATAAGACAACACAAAGTCATGTCACAAAATCAGTACTTCAAGCTAAATGCAGGACGAGGATGTGCTCACCCCTCCACCCAAAGAAATGACTTAGATATACAAATATATAGGATCGGAAGCTCTAAGCCATCATATAACACTGAGGCAATCAACAAAAGAAGCCTATGTGCACCAACACCATGCTTTTGTCAGTGCCTTGTAGCATATGCATAAAGAAAAAATGTCCAGTTCCAACAGTGCTGAAGACCAACACTCGTAATAGCAGAAAGTTGAGAAAGGGATTCATAACAATTAGCCAGTTGCTTTTAGAATATGAAGCCAAACCTCCTTGCACCAGAAAGTTACTTTTGGAGCAAAGATTTACAGGTAAGAAAATTTAATGTAAACCCACCCATGGTTCCTGCACATTCACGGTGAGTAATTAAAAGAAAACATTTTAGTATAGAAGATGCATTTTTTCAGTCAACTGTGTGTTAGTTAGCCTTCGGTCAAGACCTTCAGCTTAAGCAAGACATGCATCACCATAAAGGTAAATCAAATAGAATACAGATATGGCTTACAACCACACTAACTTAAGGTCAATAGTATCATGTTATGTAAATTACTCAATAACAGCCAGGAAAGTAAGCATATGTAGTAATGCCATAAACATACACTACCTTATCTTATTACAGAGTCGAGATTAGAAATTGAAAAAACCATCAAACAAATCATAGAAATCTGAGACAGAAATCACAGAAGAATTAGTGCTACAGATTTCTTTGTCATGAAGTCTAGATGACTAACCAAAAACTATACCTTAATCCCAGTGACCTGTGCATGAGGGCTTTTTTAAGTAATTGGTATCTTTTCACACATCATCAACTAATTGGTTTATTACAATCTGAACGACTATAGTAACAAGTACATTGTCTTACCCAACCTTTAAGTTAGATGCTTCAGGTTTCAACTTAAAATTGATAGCTTGATGTATTGCAAAAGATGTTAAATCTAACAACCTTCTCAATTGTAAAGTACAAATGCATAAACAAAAATCTTAAATGAAGTTAATCACAGTCATCATAAACCAACATCACTATTAAAAGCATCAATTAGGAAACGATACTCCTAAGAGATAGATTACTTGCCTGGAAAAGCTCATAGTTGAGCCTTTTAAGCATCAAATCATGCGCACTGTCAGTTGATAATGTGGAGCTTTTAATGTCTTCTGGGGCATCTCTGAGGAATTCTTCCTCGGGTACAAGTTCAATATCAGGATATTTAGTCTTAAAGTCTTTGCAAGCTTTTATTGCTTTAACATAGTGATTTTTCTCATACATCAAATTATGGAGCTGCAAGGTTGTGAGGTCCACAGGTGCTTTAGCGCGTTCAGTATCTGCTTTTACTCTGTCTTCTTCAAGCAAGATAGACCTATTTGCCTGTTTCAAGAGCACTGTAAACCAAATAAGCAGACCTAACGAAGAAAGCTTGTCCTACATAAATACCATAGATTATCCAGAATTATCTATATCTCACATTCAGCTCCAGTTAACACACTATCAGCAAACTTCGAACTTGAAATCTTTGGTTCAAACCAGTATTCCATACAAAACAAAGTCGTTCATACCTACTGTAGTTATATTATAATTACATCGTCCTTCCTGGTGAACCATTAGTACTCTATTATTAATCATCAAGTAGCAAGTCCAGTCCTCCCATCCTGAACCATAACACCCTCAAATAGCAATCATTTTAATTTATATTGACATAAAAGGGAATCCCACGGGTCCTAAATCGCAATAAACCCTAAACCACAAAAATTTCGAGAGCCCAAGAGGAAAAAAGAAACACAAAGCCGCACACGAAAAACGTGACCTGACGTAGGGTGACGAAATTGAGGAGAATCCTAGTGACAAGTTCCCGGAGCTGGGATTTGGGCTGAGATTCTTTCTTGATGGCCAACATCTTGGCCACGATTTCTTCCGCCGAAGCCTTGCTCGACCGCAGCATGTCGTAGAGCGCCGCCATGTCTACATTGCGCTCCGGCAGTATTTCACCGGGCTCCGCCATCGTCACTTCCATTTTCACACTCTTGCGACCTCCGACATAGCTATTCAAGCATCATTAGCCATTTGGTGGAGTCGGCCGCTTCGTATTTGTTTCTGGGCCTGTTCTTGTTCGAGCCCATATCATAGCCCAAGCAAATAAGTAGTATTTGACTTATAAAATAGGAGTATGCGGAAAACGGTTCAACCGTCCAACCGGATCAAACCGAATTTTCGTTCGCCGCATCAAATTTTTTTTTTTTTTTAATATCGATTTTTGATTCAATTTTTGGCTATTTCGGTGATCGAATCGAAAAGATTAACTGAAATTTTAAATAAAATATTTAATATATATTATATTATATTATATTTATATATTAATATATATAATTATAGAATATACTATATAGAAATATAGATAGAATAGAGTCAATTGACTGCAAAGTGAGAAACAGAAAAAGAAAAGGAAAAGAAAGAAGAACGATCGACGACGAGTGCGGAAGAAAGAAAAGAAAAGAAAAAACGATCGATGACGACGACAACGGGCGACCTCCTCTCTCCACCACTATTTTGATTCACTATCAGGTAGGTTTTGCTCTCTTACAAAAAAAAAAAATTCAAAAAATTTTACTTACAATTTTACTTTGAAAATATTTGATGAAATGACAAAGTTAAAAAATATATGGATTCTTACTTAAGTTGAAGATGTTTGCATGCTTTGGTATTTTGGTATTTGTATTTTTAGATAAAATTAAAAAAATATCACAATTATTTATATATATATTATTAAAAAAAATGGTAAAAACTGAAAAATCGGACTTGGTCGAATTTTCACCGAACTGATCCGTTTTGATTCGATTTTCGATTTTCAAAAAGCCCAAACTAAATTTTGGGTTAAACTAAAAAGTCGGACTTGAGCGATTTTTTTATCACCCTTATAAAGAGGGCCTAAATTGACAAAATCTAAATGTACAAATCAAATTAAGGAACTAAAAAAGAAACAAAAAGAAGAGTTAAAAATACTTAACTTAATAATAAAAGCAAATCTTTTATTATTATCTGAATTAAAGATGTTAACAATTAGATTATAAATTAAATCTTTTATTATTATCCAAAATCTAAGAACAATAAATCGCCTAACTGCGGATCACATAATCTACAGACATGATTGCTGAAATAATGTGAATCCTCGCAAAGGGAGGGTTTCACTGCGACGTCGACCGGCCTTCCGACTTGTGCTTTTTCCTTTTTCTCTTTTTGTAGAGATTGAGTCATTGCTGCCTTTTCGATTTCCTCGCATTTATAGAGGGGCAGCCCCAAAACCCTCTATATATTTCGAATAAGCCATCGTTGATTATTTGAGAAAACCTGTTTCAAGAATTGAAGCATGGATTTCTCAATTGATGAATCGCCGGCTGCCAGGTCTCTTGGTTCGCTGTTTAAACTCACAGAAGTTCACTTATGGTCGGCAAGAATTTCCTCTTATTGTTTTTGGTGTTTGTCCTTTTGGGTTTTTGCGTTTGGCTCTTCTTTTATATGTAAATGCAACTGTGGAAATTGTTTTAACTTAACAGGGACGATGGCTCAACTGAAGAGCGAGAATCACCTTTTCTGCCAGAACCCATTGTGAGTTGCTTGACTTTTTTAATGTTTGGAGTTGATTGGTGGAAAAAATAAAACTAATCTTGGTTTCAGTTCTTGGTGTGCTATATGTATATATATGTGTGTCTGCGTGTGTGTGTGTTTAATATGCTTGTGTGTATATGAAACGCAGAAACTTATCAACGGCGACAAGGACTGTGAAGAAAACGACTATGCAGGTCTTAAGGGCAAGTTTTTGTCGTTTTGTTATTCCTTTTTCCTTATTATTGGTTTTTCTTATGAATTAATTTAATTCTCTACAAAGGTTGATTCTTTTGTTTGCTTTTGTTATGGAGAGTTGTTATCTGAAGTTTGAAGTTTTTTCGAATTTCAGGGTTCTGTTCATTACCCGAAGATGTAGAACTAGCCAAAACATTGAATGATTTGGGACTTCCACTATCTTTCAATACTAACAAGGAGGTAGGCACAATATGCTTTGTTCTGTCGAATTTTACTTTGATTGAGGGCAGAATGGATGAACTAGAGAACCAAGATTGTTTGGGAGAATAAAATCTAGGTGTTCTAAATTCGAACTTGTGGAAACTAGGCTTGGGTCATGGAAGCATAATTGGTTGTCGGTGAAATGACGCAAGCATTTGGCATGGGGTTTGATTCTCAATTAATGTCTGATGCAAGAACAATGTTTCACCGTTGCTTCTTTTTCCCTAGTTCGTGGCTGCTACAAGAGCATGCTTTTTTCATTTTGTTCATTTGCTTGCCCTAGTGCCGACTATTAGTGTTGATATCATTTGGTACACTGCTGCTTGAACCCTCTTCTTTTTGGACAATAGTCGGTGGCGTGGAATTTGTAAAGAGAGCACTGAACTGGTGTTTCTGATGTTTAGAATGTTTTGACTTATTTTTGTTGAAATTTCCATCTCTTACATGCTTGCTATGGGGTGCATCTCCTTGTTACTTCCATTATCAAGCTTGGTGATTTTCTTTTCTAGTTTAATGAATGTAATGTTGTTTTGTAGAAAAGAAATGGAAGGACTAGTGGGAAAAGGAAAGGCAGAAGAAAGAATAGTCAACAAACTCCAAGCGAAATTGATGACTACATGCAAGATTTGACAACAGTGAGTGAGCTGGATAGTAGATCTCCAGCTCTTTTACGTAATACCTCCGAAATTCTAGATGGAAGAGAAATTCTGATGCATGGAAATGTAGCAGACTTGGAAGGTTTGTCTAACCTGTCTCTTGAACGGGGTGATTCAGTGACTTCCACTGCATGTACCAACACCTGCAGCAATGAACATGACTATAATGGTGAAGTATCTGATCTTGGATGTGATCATAGTTTAGGTCGCATCTCTGGACTTGGCAACCCTATATTGGATGAAGCTGAGTCCACCCCTTGCACAAATGAGATGATGACCACCGCTCCATGTCTAGATGGTGGAACTTCAGAAGAAAGCTGCCTCATAAATGAGGTTGCTGATTGTGATGGGAAGGAAAAACAAGAATTGGACTCTGTTCATCTAGAGACCCTTATGCCAGTGGACCATGAAGCTGAAGGCCAATCAAATAATATGAGTCTTCAGGTGATACAAGATTCTGATGTTGCAGCATATGCACATTTGTCTGAACTGGCAAATTTTAATGTGATTGACAACCATCAAACTGGGGACAGTGGAGAATGGGTAGCATATTGGGATGATTTTCACATGAGAACCTACTTCTATAATGTCAAAACAGAGGAGTCTACATGGGACCCTCCTTCAGGAATGGAACACCTTGCATATGGTGATATTGTTGACCCTCCTTCAGGAGTGGAGCACCTCGCATATGTTAACATCACTGACGAGCCAATAAATATAGTTGATGAGCCAATAAATACATCGGATGAGCTGGCTGAATTAGATAATGATCAAAGGGATTTCAGGAAGTCCGATGAGGCTCAGGTTTCTTGTGATCTACAACTTCACTGCAACTTGACTGAAGATTTGGGAAATTATAACCAGTCATTAAGTCAACATTTGGATGAGGTTGCAGGAAATTGGCTTTCAGCTGATAATGTCACTAGCACCAATTCTGCAAAAAGGAAAAAGAAACTTAGAAGAACGAAAATTAACAGGAAATTATCCATTTCCAGTGAAGGTTAGTATTCCTGTTTGCATTTGATTGTTCCTTCCACTATTTCCATGTCATGTTACCTGCCACAAATTTGAAACAGATCCAGGGTCACTTAACCGCATTACCATCTCCATTTCCCTATTCTATATGCTTACAGCTTGTAAGTTATGAGGCCTCTGAAATAGGTTCCAAACTTCCAATACTAATACAGTGGATAACTTCTTCCATCTATTTGGCCAAAGTAGTTTCTTTCTGGTGGATGAGCATTGTCTCAATTCATTTGTGAAAGCAATAGCAAGATGTATAATAGAAGAGTCTGGAAGTCACTTATAGAAGGACTTAATTCATTGAGTGCTTGCTGACAGCAGACATATTGTATTTCTTCTTAGTGATAGCATGTGTTGTCTTTCATGTGGTTCAGTGAGGGGTTTAGTAAGGCTTTACTCCTCAGTTTTGAAATTTTTGACTTCCTTTTTGCTGGGAACAAAATGTTACTTCTTATAGATTCTGTTTTTACTCCGTAAACATTCTTAAGGGTCTCATTCTTTCACATTTACTTCATTTCCCTGTTTTAGACTTCTAATCTAGACGGACCAGCTATTAGGTTACATAAGGGTTAACTTTGCTGCATTGGTTCTTAATGAATTTTGAAGTAAGCGTATTTAGATGTCCACGGTAATTAGAAAAGGTTGTGGGTTTGTAGCTGGTTTCAATTATGGGGGTGATTTTCAAGTATATTTGCTTTATCTATATTTCCATACCAAGGACCATCTGCTTTTATCTAAGATATGATACAGTTTTGATTAGAGTTGTTTCCTTGATTAATAATGCTAGAGCTTGAAGGAGTTTTGCAAGGAGTTCCACCAAGTATTAGCAAATACTGGTGTCAAAGATACCTATTATTCTCCAAATTTGATGATGGCATTATGATGGATGAAGAAGGATGGTTTTCTGTTACCCCGGAGCCAATAGCCAAGCATCATGCAGCTCGTTGTGGTGATGGTGCAATAGTTGATTTTTTCACTGGAGCGGGTGGGAATGCAATTCAATTTGGACGACGGTTAGCATAACAATCGCATTCTGTTTTTTTATTCAATTTCTCATCAATCTAAACATATTATCTTTCTTATGAATCTTTTGGTTAAAACAACATGGCAGATCAATACGTTACTTTGCAATCATTTAGCCTGACAACTGAATTTAATTGCGTTTTTGTACATGTTGTTTTATGGCTTGTTTTAACAGAAGTTTCAACTTACTCATTCTTCTACACTTTCGTTCCCAATATCAACAAATTAAGGCCAAAAATTTCTCCCTTAGGAGAAGCCTTCAAATTGGCAGTGTTCGATACATCTTAATGTGCTCATTTTTGTTAGAACAAGATTGAGGAATTTACAATTTCATGGACCACTCCTTTTGTGTAATGACTAATTAGTGTCACTATTGTTTTATGAAAACCCTGCACAAGGGGCTTATATCATCATTAATTAACACAACGAGTTGCTCAGTTACTGTTTATTTGGACACAGTGAGGATGCATGCAGCTGTATTACTATTTCTATTGGGAAAGAATATGATTGTATGAATTGTTTTTACTTGCAAAGTTTACACTAGTTTGGAGACTAAGACTACTATTTCTTGGTTTCAGGAGCAAACATGTGATCGCAATTGATATTGATCCAAAGAAAATTGACTATGCACGGCATAATGCTGCCATCTACGGAGTTGAAGACAACATAGATTTCATAAAGGGTGATTCTTTTTCTTTGGCTCCTACATTAAAGGTAAGAAATTCCCAATTCAGGGGAAAATGACTTTTATAAACCACATCTTTACATATTTTAGTGACCTCAACTTCCAAATGAGAATAATGTAGGACTTGGTAACTCATAATCATTATTATAGTCCATGAAGCAAGCGGCATTCACTCCCTAGCAAATGTTTCTGTGAAAGTGACTCGAGAATATAATTCTGCAACTTCCTTCCTTTCCTTGAAGTATGCGTCATTCTACAATTGTGATTTCGAAATATCACATAACTATGCAAAAATCCACTAAATGGAAATGGATCTGAAAACTGCTCAGTTCGTTTGAAGTATATGCAGTGGTTAATGTGTGAAACCACTGCATGCTTTATGTGCACATGTAACCAGTCGTTCTCTGTTTGTTTGGGAATTACTTAGTTCCGAATAATGTAGTCAAATTGAGTCTGTCTTTTCCAATCCAAGAAAAACAATTTATATCTCCTCAGCCTTCACCTCCGCTCCTGGCATCCTCTGTTGATATTATAAGTTGAAACTTTTTGCAGGCGAACACAGTTTTTATGTCACCACCTTGGGGAGGTCCCAATTATTCCAAAGTAAAGAGATTTGATATCAGCACTATGCTTAAGCCACATGATGGGTATTACATTTTTTCTTTCTAAATTTCACTCTCCACTCATTTTAGTTATTCACTGAAATTCTGCAAATATTATGCTTCTCTTCTGTGCACCAGGCAATTTCTCTTCGAGGCTGGAAAGAGAATAGCTCCCAAGATTGTCATGTTTCTCCCGCGAAATGTCGATATAAATCAATTAGCAGAACTATCTTTATCAGCCACTCCACCATGGTCTTTAGAGGTTATCATTCAGAAATTCTATCAATCTATGAGTTACTTCAAATACGTTTTTGTTGCTTTTCTGAACGACATGGTCGCCTTATGATTCTGATAATGGGTAATTTCAGGTGGAAAGGAACTTCTTAAACGGCAAATTGAAGGCCGTCACAGCCTATTTTCTTGATCCCAACATGACTTGGTTGCCTGAGTATTCCATGGACGATGTCAGAGTCCACTGACCTCGTGGGCTTGATTTCTTCAGTGGGATCTCTGTTGAAACTCGATGAACGTAAACAAGATCCCGGGCTCTGTATGTCGTAGAATTGTACGGAGAAAATGAAAATTTTAGAAATATGTCTTCTGTGTATGTAAATATTGATATATATAAACATTGATATTACAGCTTTAGCTTTAGTCATACCTTTTCTGATTGCATGTATTTGGGAAAGCATGTGTAAGAGCTCAACCATTTGGTTAGATCTAGTGAGAGCAATTACAACTACATTGTAAGTACCTAACTTACTGATAATGTTAAGGTGGATTGTTGTGCACAGACAACAACTCTTGTAATTAGTTTACTTCCAGAAATGTGTCAAGTTGTTGGCAGAATGATGAGGTCAAATCATGTTGCTGGATCTTGTTTCATGCTTTTTCGGTAAAGGTAATTTTTGTTAAGTACAAAAAAAGTACAATAGTACAATACAATTTGGTTAATGTAAGCGGTTTTCTCGACATGTCAAGGAATACAAGCAATAATTACAACCTGTTGCATGCTTTTGACAAAATTTTGTGACTTAATTGTATCAAGAAATACAAGCAATAATTACATTATTGCATCAATGTCTTATAACTAATAATTAAATAAAAATCATTATAAACTTTTACCATATTATTAAACGATGTGAAATTGTGTATGTGATTTTTTTTTTTTTCAAAATTAAACACATCTTTTTTATTAAGAAAAATTGGAGAGATGAATGTGATAAGAGAATTAGTAAATTTTATATAAAAGCTGACAAATGAGTATATGATGAGATGTTGTCCGCAGCAAATAAAACCTCACATGCAGTGCCTGAATAGGGTTGGGAGCATTATCCTGTAAAGCCGTGTTATACGTGGCGAAACTTGATTGATCAAGAAACTACACAAAAGCACTATTTTTTTTTTTTTAGAATTATCTTAACTCTTACCCAGTATGATTTAATAACTTTACCACCGGAATTAAGATTAATTACACTTGAAAACCTGAAGTTAACAAAAGATTTACATAAAATTTTAATTTTAATTAGTACTGATTAAGCATTCCCCATAGTTTATTGACAAAAATACTCTCGTAATATTTTTATATTGGTAAGGGGTTAATTACATAATATATATATATATATAATAAAAAAGGTGTAATTGTAATGAAATATTGCTCCCAAATTATTATTGTTAGATAAAAGTAATCGTTGGTAAATGTATAAACTAAACATATTATCGATAATTTGTATAAAAATATTGAATAAGGTGTAAAATTAGAAATATATGTAATTTGTCCACTGAAGTCGGCATTTTCTATCCAAACTTAACGAAATGGGTATTTAAATGGAAAAAGAAAAATATTTCAAATAACATAATATCAGAAAAATTTAAAATCCACCAATATTACACAAAATATAAATAGTTACATGATTTGAAATCTTTATGATGTAAAATTATCCAAATAAAATCGTAAGATATATTTATTAGAAATTTGAAATCATAATTTTAAATTTATCAATCCAAATATAATCTAAAACAGGATAACGGGCCTTTTCGATTCCGCACATGGATTTTTTCCTTGAAATGTTTGATCAATCCATTTTCTTCCATGCAAGAATTGAAGCTTTTTTTATTTTTATTTCTTGTTATTTTTCTATATAAATAAAATAAAAACAATTTTGTTCTTTGTTGAATGATCCTGGAATATTGAATTGGAATGAAGTAGTGAAGCATGAACCTTGAGACACAAACACTACCATATTGGGGGGCAACCTACCCCTTTTGCCAAAAACAAAAACATTTAATACTCAATAATTGTATGTAGATAATTTATTTTAGAGCAATTTAGTTTTATTTTTTTATTTTTTATTTTTATAATCAATTGATGTATAACACGATGAAAAAGCTTTATTTTCGCTGTTCTTGAGATTTGATGTAATTATACGTAAATTTTATGTGGTTTGAAAAATTACATTTAGCATCTCTAAAGTTTGCTTCTGTCTAACAAATATATCCCTTCATTAGTCAAAATTTATTAAATTTGTTGATATTAATAGATAAGCTGAACGAGAATTGATGTTTACCCTTGATTGACTAAGACTTATTGCAGGTCAATCAATTTTTTTCGAACTAAACTATCCTTGTAACGGTGAAAATACACCTTTTTCACATGCATTAACACGTGAAGATATATGCGGGTAATTTGATCATAAAAAGATTTATTTAACCTGTAATAAAACAGTAATCAATAAAAGATTTACCCTCGATTTTTCAGTACATGAATGTTTTTCAGTACATTAATCATATTTATAGCGTTGGTTTCTTGGCTCTGTGCACAAATTATTCATGTGATATGGATGATTATATATGTACTTACAAGATGCATCAATATTAATCATATTTATAAAAATGAGTCAATCCAAAGAGGTCCCAAAAAAAAAAGAATATGAGGCCTATGGTGTCTTCACTCCTCAGGAGGCCCAATTTGAGAGAGGGCCCCACCCTAAGGAAATTCGGTGTTGGGCCTCCAAAAGTTCGGTGGACGTCCTCCAAAAAATAAATTGACTAAATAAAACCTAAACGACCTAGATTTGAGAAGGCCTTGATCCAAGATCTTACAAATCTATAAGGAAGCTTAGGGATTTGAATTTCTCAACTAAGGTCAAAGCATATCTGACATGACATCCACATAGGATCCCCGGAGGTACACCTTACAAAATCGAATGTGCCTCCAAAGAGAAGTAACCTATAAACCCTAAAAGTTTGGACAATAGCTGCAACAGGCATATCCTAAACCCTCTATTCGGGAATGCATCCTTATCCCTAGAAGATGCATTTATTCTCAATGGACTCCAACTCAATGATCCTCCAACTGTCTCCCCCGAATTCGGGAGGGATCTTCTAACTGTTGGTGACTCTCTACTAAATCCGAGGAGATTCAACATTATCTAATAATATCGGGATCATACTCCCCAAATTCTTGTTCTACTCAAATCAATTTGGAGTTGCCTGTAAATAGAGAACTCCCTACAGCGGGAGAAGACATATTTGTTATATTTTCTACACTTTGGGCCTACATACTATAATTTTCACCTTCATGCTACCACTTTAGCTGAGGGGAATGTTATAATTTCGTATTGAAAGCTTTGTTTCAGTATCAACATCTCATTTTTACATGCAAATCAAGTAGTTATATTCTCTTTATCACTCAATTACACTTTTTTATTTCTTAGCATTTCACTTTATCATTTTGCACCCTAACTACATTGAGGCACCACTATTTTTTGCTCGCATCATCGGCTCCGTCAGTGGGAATATAGAACTAAGATGTGAGAACAATGAACCAACATCAGAGCTAACACCTCCTTGGATACGTCCTCCAGAAGGATGATCCCTCTCCCGCTGTAGGACCTCCACTAGATGAGTACTAGGTGCCACCTAGCTGAGTACAGGAGACATGGTCATCGATATTGTACCCTGCATGACCTGTTTAACCATGCCCGCTCTAAGTTACACAATGTAATTGAACGGTGTTTTGGAGTACTGAATAAGCAATTTCTAATATTGCAGGTGGGATGCAGAGCAACCTTGTCCAACACCATATCAATATAATCATTGCTTGTTGTACCCTTCACAACTCCATCTGCAGGTTTGGTCAGGATGACACCATCTTTAACAAACTAGAAGATGACATTTCGCCCGATATGGATTTATTTTATCATAGGGGACATCCTACTTTATTGAGATAGAAGCCAAACACACACAACATAGCAGTGCAGATGTCGCATCTTTTCATCTTAACTAGGAATGATGTTAGGGAACAGTAATCTGTCCATGTGTGTAATGTATTAAAAGCTTTAACGGGCTTGAGTAGGATGGATAAAACTGTGTGATTTTCATTTATTTAAGAATATTTTCCCACTCCGTTGCGGGTTTTACACTTTTCATGCGCTCATTAGTAATTTCAAATTAGAATTATGAACAAATGTGTAAAGTTCTCTACGTGGAATGCCTCAACTCTTTTTTCCTCCCAGAAGGAGTATTTTTACTGCAGACATGGCATTTCGTAGATATTTTGAGCAAGTTGAATTTCCACAAGTAGACTATTAGACTTTAAAGGTCGAGTAGCTATTTATGTGGATGATCGCTTGTACCTATGAGAAATGATGCTCGTACTAAGGCACACATGGCATACTGGGCTTGTGCATTACGACAACATTTTGGCTATCATTACAAAGAAGGTCCGTGACAAGTTCTGTGAGTTCAAAGAGCAATTTCATCAGTTCCACGAAATCACTTACACACCAAGAGTATGGTATGATGTAGAAATATTTTTTGCACGAATTTTCCCAACAAACTACGTGAATTAACGACATGAGTATGTACTATTATTCATAATAAATTGAATCAGATATTACAATTGAAATTTTGCTTTTTATAAATATTTACAGTATTGATTGTTAATTTACACCCTATACAGCACTACCCTTTAGCCAGATGTTACTATGATCAGTACCTAGAGCCATATTATCCAAGCATGGTCGAGGTGTCGGGCCTAATTATTCGAGTACCACATGTGTTTCCACGGAAGCATAGTGAGGCACATTATAGCGACAGTAGTAATAGTATTCATAGTTCGACAAGAGGCGCAGAAGGTGCCTTCATTGTCATTTCAGATTCCACTACCCCTATAATGGGCTAGGTAGTGCATGAGGTTGGTGGCCCACGAATGGCCCACAGTATGTCATTAGCATCACGTCGAAATTTGAACATTGTGTCAGAGGTCGGCGACATTAGATTACGGACGGATTACATCCGTCGCTTCCAGATGCAATCTAATTGTGGAGGCCACACTGCTAATGAGGGAGAAAGTACAACTTGAACGCGGCAGCCACATGGACAATAATCGTGGCCTCATGACCATTCTTAGGCATACATTTGGATGTCTGAATTATGCTTTCGCTAATTTACATGTCATATGTTACATAATTATAAAACTAAGGAATGATAGGAATATGAGTTTATTTGATTATGTGTGATAAAGATGTTTATTATATATTTCCATCTTAATTTCCCCAAATTATGGCTTAAGATAACCAGTCAAAAATTGTGTTTGAATATTTAGTATTAGTTTGGTTTGTGGTTTAGTATTTAATCAATTATCACTTTGAAGATTTTTTTGGGTAAATAATAATGTTATTTATTGAAATGAACTCTCACTAATTTTGCTTTGGCTTTGTGAGTTTTCTGGATTTTTAAATAGAAAAATATTTGAATAATTAATTTATATACAATTTTTTTAATAAATAATTTTGAATCGCAGAATAGAAAAATATTACGATAATTAATTTATTGACATGGCGCAACTGATTTAAATTTATTAAAATGAAATCTTAAAATAACTAACTTTTGTTGTTTTAATCATTTAAACAATACTCTAAATTTTTCTATTTGAATGAAATCATCTAGCAAATTAATTTTGAAATACTCTATAATATAACATTATTTAATTAATTCATATAATTTATTATTTGAATAAGCATGTTAAATTTATCAATCTGAATAGAATGTCCAAAAAAATATTCTTAACCCCTTACTAATGTGCATAAAATTATTTATTAAATATATAATTATTATTTCAAAAATAAGAAAAAAAATTGTAAATAATTTTTCATACAAATATAATTACAATAACATACACAATTCAATCCACCTACTAAGAAAATAAATATATAATTACATATAAAAGAAACGTGATTTTACAATGAACAGTACATTTTGTCCCCCTAAGAAACAAAACGGAACATACAATACCTATTTTAAACTCTTTTAAATTATCTCCAAACTTAATCGAAACATACACACTATTTCCAACACATATCTATTTATCTATATTTTTTTTCCCTCTATCTCCAGAAAACATAATAAAACACACCAGAAATAAGTTCCAACACTAATGTCTCTTCTTACATTATGTACGTTGCTAGTGTTTTTTAGTTTTAAACTTTTTGAAGTGATAGGATATTTAAAATCTCTCTTTCATTCTCTAGAAAAAGAACAAGAGAGATGTATACACTTTTCTAAATAACATATTTTAAAGGGGTCGACAGAGATATAGAGAGGTTAATAAAAAAATACAATACACAAAGCATTAGATGCAACAGATATAAAATCAAGAATATCATAATTTTAAAATATTTTATACAACTGTGAAAGTTTGTGGATGCAAAATTTTAGACAAATATAAAAGTCGAGAGAAATTTTTTTTTTTAGAAGAGTTCTATATATAAGCTTGGAAACTTGTATAGTATTTAAAAATATTTGTGAAAGAGTTTTCTAAAGTTTCTCGCTGAACCATTAAGATTAATTTTCGCTGTCCCCTTGAGCCAAATGTATAAATTCTGGGAGAAGTTCATTTTTAATAATCAAGTTTCAGTAACAATATATATTTTCAATCAAAATTTTCTCACTATACTTATATTTATTCATTTTCTTTCTTCAAATCTATTTATTGTAATACATAAATATTTAAATTCCAAACAAAAATAACTCCACGAATGGCCGAAGAACTAAAAATCAACCTTTAGAAAATTAAAAAATACGCCTCATACGAAACAACCATGTCTTGATATAAATATCTCATTAAATAGTCATATCTAACATATTAACAACTTTACACACATACGATCACACAAACAATAACAAAATTCAACGATTTGAATCTCAAAATCTCTTCTTACATAATTCAAATTGTAAGGGTGTATGTGAGTAGGTGCATGTCCTACACAATATTAGACAACCAATTTCACTACATCCTAAAAAGAATGACACAAAATCATTGGTTAAAATGATATGTTTCGGCCACCGGTGCCCCCCAAAAACTCCTAAGAGTTTGTATATTTTTCAACAGGGCCTACAAGCTAGCAGTTGAAGGGGCATGTGAGTGGTAGTTGACCTTTGATGCCATGGAAATCCAGCACCATTGGTCCCAATTCTCATCCCTTTACTGCAAACCCCATTCCCATCACTCTCTCTACTTCTTCTGCCCTAATCAGTTCCTTACACGACAAAAACAATACAATTGCTCTGCGGATTGTCCGCACATGGTTTGTAAGGACACAGACACCATAATAATCAGTGCTCATCATAATAATCATCCCTTTCTTGTAATACGTAATTGCACTGAAATTCAGACAGTTTAAACCCTCATTTTACTTCTTCTGTCTGCCAATTTTTCCTATTTAATTTGAGAAACCCTGCACCAAGATTTGCTGCATAGAATTAATCACGTGGTAGGATGGAAAAAAACAAATGTAGTTTTACTTCTTTAATTTATGAGTAGTAATTTTAATTTTGGTAATTTAGTTGTATAATTCTAAAACTTTGCCAATTTTTTTAGTTAAATTGATCGAAAATTATAAGTGACTTTGTATATGATCAATTAAATTGTAAATTTTGAGTTTTTTTAATTCAGGAAACGTCGACATTTTTAGTCTAACAACTAGAGGAATTAGCATTTTTTGTCCTATAGAAATTGATTTACAGGGCTAAAATTATAATTTATTTAGGTCACATACAAGTCAATACGAGCTTTTGACCAAATTAGCCATTATAGGACTGTATTACGAAAATCAATTCATATAAAACCAAAAATTCCACCTCTTAAATTACAAAACTAAAACTACAACTTTTTCTGGTTGTGGGATTAATATTTCAGTTTCTTGGTGTTGTCAATTTGGTAAAAGAATAGGTTTGGATAGTCAACCAATCACGTAATAGAAAAACTATTGTATTTTTTTATGATTAAGTATTTTTTTAAAATTATATATATCAGGTACGTATTACAAAAACACACTAGATAATAAGAAAAGGTTTTTTTGGTAATGTTCTTACTTCAATGAGGGAAATTTTTTTTACTATAGCATAAATTGTATATATAATATAATTTGTTTAAATTCAGTCAAAATAAATACAGACTAAAATTTATAATGATATACATTTTGTCCAAGTCAAATTTAATATTATTATACTTATTATATTATTAATTATTTTTATTATACGGTATATATATTCACATGCCAATTATATTTCGCTGGTCATGTAATATACATTTAAGATAGATCCCATTATTTTTCCATAGAGTTTTGCTTAATCAAACTTTGAAATTCTAAAGATAGAAAAAAATATTATTTTAGTCCGTTAAGTATGCCTAATTTTAATTTAGTCTGATAACTATATCCATTTTTGTTTAGGTCTAGTAACTTACGAAATTGCTTACTTTTAGTTATCTGGCAGATTTTCGGACAATTTTACCCCTATGAGTGCATATGGACTAAAATGCCTTTCAAAAGTTGCATAGGGGTAAAATTGTCTGAAAATCTGCTAGAGGACTAAAAGTAAGCAATTTCGTAAGTTATTGGACCTAAACAAAAATGGACATAATTATCGGACTAAAATTAAAATTAGACATACTTAGTAGACTAAAATAATACTTTTCCCCTAAAGATATATGCCAAAATTCTAATATTATTCTTATAAGAATAGACATGCATGACATAATTTGGCTATGATTATGCAAGAATCTTCTTTTTTTAGGAAAATTTTAACGCGTATCGAGTTTGATAAGATTTGAACTTATGATAACTGTAATACATTATTGTATAATTGATGAAGAATTTAAGAAAAATGACCAATTAAATAGACATATAATTTATTTGATTCGATCAAATTTGGCTAAGAATTTTCTTTCTTCCTTTACACCTATTAAGCAAGAATTATTATCTGCTGATTAACTAAGCATCGGCTAAGTGGTGCACATTGTGAGGCGGCGGCGACTCATATTGATGATGATGATGATACCCTTTTGCAGCCGCCGGGAAGTAATTCCCACTGGACATCGCCACCGGGAACCCAACTCCGGCCGCCGGAGGAGGCGGCCTATTCACCGCTACCCGCTCCAGCGACTGCACCTGGTTCTTCAAGAACTTTACGTAATGAATTGCCTCATCGAGCATCGAAGCGGTGTCCATCTTCGTCCCGCCGGGGACCAGCCTCTGAAGAATCCTGATCCTCTCGCTTATCCTTTCGCGGCGGTGGCGCGCCGCCACGCTCTGAGGGTCCTTAGATATCTTCACGTTCTTCCTCTTCGGGGGCTTCACGGATTCCGGGTCAATGTGGACCGGCTGCATCGCTGCAATCCGGAAGATCATCTCCCGCATCGCCGCCATGGAGTGCCGCCTCTGGGCCGGCCCCGAACACTCATCCGTGCTTTCCCATCTGCCACCGCTTGAACCGGGCTGCGGCGGCGCCCACGGATGAACCCCGCCGGAGAAAGATATCCTGGAAGCTGCTGCAGGCAAGAATGTGGGTGAATCAAGAAGCAGATTTTCTGAGACGGAGAAATTGTTATTATCAGACTCTTGAGGGAATTGCAGCATGGCGGGAATCTCATCGACGTCGGAGAAATCAGGGAGATCGTCGATCTGCATCAGCATCATTTCCAGCTGGTCTTCAGCGGCTGACTTGTTTACGAAGTCGACATCCATGGCTGCCACTGATTTATCCGACTCTGTAAACTTTAAAAAAAAGTCTTTCGGGTGAAAAGGAAAACGAGCACGCGGTGGGGAAAAGTGGTGGAAAGACAGATGACAGTTTTATGAGAATCAGCAGCAGCAGCAGTGGTAATGCTAATACAGTTGTGGTCTGATGAAGAAATGAAGAACAGAGTAATTGGACCAAGTGGGAAGGGTATATATAACAAGTGGTTCATTATTTTAGATCTATATAAAAAATCCTTATCGTCAGTTATGTCTAACTTAGTTGGTGAAATTGAGGTTTTATGATTTTAGAGATCATGGATTTGGATGCTGCTATGTGCGTGGGATATTGTCTACTAGTAGGGGTTGTTGTGTACTGTAGTAATAAGTGTTGTTGAGCAGGAAATAATTATTGTGATAGTTTTTGTTATATATTGAGATCGACAAAAATGATTATAATTGATTTATTTCAATAAATAAAAATACTTAGCAAGACTTTAATTTATATAATTTTACATATAGTTGTATGATATTAGATCATCACCATTTATGATATGTTATTTTTATAACAAAGTTGAGGGATTTTTTCTTTTTACTTTTTTAATTAATTTTCTTGTGTTGTTAATAATATTAATATCCATAAAAATAGATTGACTCAAAAGGCTAGATAGCTTTCCATGGGGAAGGTGATGTCTTATAAGATCAAGAGCTCAAAGAAAGGCAAGACTTAGGGTGCCCCACAGGAGGCTCAGAGTGCCCTCAAGAAACCAAGTTCGGATAGAGACCTCAAGAAGTCTAGTAGGAGATACGCCAGAATAAATTAGTCGAAAGAAACTCAGACAACCTAGATCCAAGAAGGCCATAAGTTCATAGAGAAGCTTATAGACCTGAAATCTTCCAACCAAAGTAATTGATTTAGGTGGCATCCACATAGGACCTCTGAAGGCACACCCCACAAAATTAAGTAATCAAATACGGAGCAACCACCTTTAAGGGGACATGTGGCGCCTCCAGTCTAAAGTAACCTCCAAACCTTAAATCTTGAACTCAGGCTGGGGAAGAAATCTCCTCAAATACCTCATCCAAAATCCTAAGAAAGTATCCTTATTTCCAGAAGATATTCTCATTCTCAGTGAACTGCAACCACCCTCGAGAATCGCGGGTCTCCAACCGCCAAAAGATAATTGCTTGGAGTTGACGCACCGAATCTGTGGGGGGTTCCCCCAACCAATGGTAGATGACCCATTGAATTCGTGGAAAATACAACCTTATTCAACCATTTTGAGATAATGCTCAAAAAAATCGGTGGGAATCTTCTACAGAATCCGTGTGAGATTCAATTTTATCTAACCGACTGAGAATTGCTTATAAACTGAGAGTTCTTCCAACGAGAGAGGACAAGTTTTACCATCATACGTCAAGTTTTACTTTCTTGTACACATTTTAATTTGATATTACAAATTTTACCTTCATGTTAAACTTTAGCTAAAATGAATATTTTAATTTTATACTTAGACAAAACGTCAATGTTATATCTCCCTTGTGCACAAAAAATTATGGTATTTAAACTCTTTTGTTTTTTCTTATATTTTATTACATTATTTTGTACCCACGATCTCCATGTTATATAAGGTAGCCTAGACATATAAAGCATGAAAAATGTCTCCAATAAAATATTTCAGCTCAACTTAGGTCTGTCCACATTTAACAAATTCTAAAACAAAACTTAATTCACTAAATTATTAATTTTCAGAATTATATATTAATTCCATAACAAATTATTTACTTACTGTATAATTTATTTAAAATGATCATATACCCAATTCAAATTAAAATTTCTTTCCTCTGATCTAACCTGGCTAGGTGCATATGATAAACTAGCTAGCATTTTTTAGCTTTTTTCTTGTCCCTCTCACCGTTAAATATTTAGAATTCGCATTAGGATCCGACTAATTTGGATTTGACCGATGTTCTGCCCTAGTGGTGCAAGACGAGCTGATTAGGCTCGCAACCGAGCTCAAATTGAGCTTAAAATTTTTAAGTCGAGTCAAATTGGTTCAAACACGAGCTCCTTAAAAACTGCGATCATTGTTCTTTAAAAATGTATTTTCATAACCGTTGTTATTAATTTTACTTTTAAAAAATAGTTTATGTTTATCTGTTTTATTAAAATTAATATATTATACGATTCAATTATTAAAAAAAAAAAACCTTTTCTGGACATATATAATTTTAAAATTGTTGAATTCCTTTAATAATTTACTAATGTATTTTTATTTGGTATGTATAATTTTACAAAATTATGTGTAAGTATTTAGATACTTTGATGTATATTTTTTATGATTTTACTGATTATGTTACTATCAAAACTAATTTTAGATATATTTTATGAAGTGATGTATTCATAACATTAGATTAACATAATGTATCATATGTTTTTTTATATTTTTTATAATTAATATTTAATATTATAAATAAATAATAATATATCTTTTTAACAAAAAATATAAAAAAAATATGAGCTCGCCGCAAGCTCAAACTTGAGCTTGAAATTTTGGACAAGCTCGACTCATTTACATACTTAGTTGAAACAAAATCTCCTAATATAGAAATTTTTACAATCATAGTACTCAAACTCGAGCCCTTGTTTAAGTCGAATGTCGCCAATTCCACCCGTGCCGTGCTAGTGCTACCTAGCAATATAAGAATAGCCCCTTTCAAACTTTCAATATTGTGATACCTCATTTTATATGGATTAGAAATTGATCAAATACGTATTATTTTCATCTTGATTAAAAAAATATAATTATATAATGCATTATCGCTTGTCTCTTTTCATTGAGTTATTTATAGTCAAATTTCAAGATGCATTTGATCAATTTGAAGGCAATTTGAATTTGAATTTGAATTCAAGAAGAAATTGATGGAAAGGATTTCCAACGATTTTATAATAAATATATTTAAAATCTATCACAAAACTACGGAATTTTAAAATATCAAATTATTTGCAACATGAAATTAAAGAAGAAAAGTTGTCACTATAATTCAAAATTCTTTATTTTTCTTTCTCCTTTCATAAGCTTAAATCTTTATTTTTCTTTCTCCTTTCATATCAAATGACTGAAAAAGGAAAAAAGATCTGGTAAAGATGGATCATATACAACGATGTTGCATTGTCAGAGAATTTGGGCCACAGTGTCTGTACCAATGGCAGAGATCTAATCTACCAACTGTTCCATGGTTGCTATAAGTGCTCTTGGTTGGTGGTCCACAAGCATATTTTTCAACACACTGCAGTTCAAATTTTATTTTATTTATTTTTAGTGTATATCCTCGTCCCATATTGAACATGAAACTCTTTATTGGGATGGGAGTCAAAGAGTTAAATTCCTCCAACAAATATGACTCTCATGTTTTAAACTTTACTTGTCGGCGAGAATACGTCATACAATTCGCTTAGGACGAAACCAATATGCGGGTGCAGTTGAAATTTTATGCCTCCTAATTTTCGGAATAAATTTAACTTCTTTCAGAGTAGCCTAAAATCCCACTCACATGACTCGTGTCATAATATAAATATATTTTCTAAAATTTATTTATTATATACATATTACGTATATATATTTAAATAAAATAAATAACGTAATTTACATGCACATATATATTAAGTGGAGTAAAAGAAACAATGAAATCTAGAATATCTTAGTCGACGCATTCGCCACCAAGAAAGAGTTCAGGACAGGGTCGAAGCGTAATCAACCACCTATTTTTTTATTATTTATAAAAATTTGAATACACTGAATAATTTATTATATAACATATGTTATATATGTGTAAATATGTCATTTTTTCAAGTTAAATCGTCATTAATATGTTAAGTATAGTGTACTTGTTGTGTGATAAATTTGACTTTTTCTTGAATCCAAATTAAGTCAGAGCTCCTATTTTATGGGGCCTGTTCACTGAATTCGATCTTGGTACTTCATTAACATGAGCATAAATTATTATCTTCTTCGGTTCTACCCAATCAAAATTATGAATCTCCACTATATTATTTACTCATATCATAATGTAAATATCAAATAATTCACAATTTTTCACTCGAAGATAATTGCATTAAATTCACCTTTTACAAGTTGGTGAATTTTGTTGGTAAAAATTATATAATTAGAAGTGTAGGGGCCAACTTGAAAATTTAGAGGTCCCCCACCCCCACCCCCCTAGTCCCCATATGGACCCCAAAGTGCAATTTGGGACTGGCACACCTTCCGAGGTGGATTAGGTTAGGACAGCAAAAACTGCTTCTACTCCCCAATGGACTTTCGTGATGGTGACCCAATGGTTTGGATCTTTTATCACATATTAATATTAAAGGATAATTATATTATTCATTTTTAAATTTTAATGTAATTCTATGTAAAAAAATTTATAAATTAAAAATTAATATTTAGTATTTTCATAATTTGCTTTTGTGTAATAAATAAGTCTTCTTGTTCGTCAAAAATTTATTGACAATCTTTTTTGTCATAAAAGGATTTGTCTGACTATAATAAGTCAATTGAAGGTAAATATGAATTTTTATCTATGTTTCTTGTTAACAAATTTACTGAATCTTAACTAAGAAAGAACTTATTTGTTAGACATAACAAACTTCAAAGATATTAGATATAATTTCTCGAATTACAGATTGTATACATATAATTACACTAAACCTTAGAGAAGACGGTGTAGTTATTCCTAATATTAACTATAATCAAATTATATTATAGTTTAAAATGCCAATCAGTATTTTCATCATTACTATAGGCCACAATTTATGTAAAAGTTTTATGAATTTTTTTATGCAAAGAAAATTATAACATGTGGTGTTAATATGTAATGCCACAATATGGAAGTTTAATAAAGGATTTGATGTTCTTTTACTTCTACTAAGAATATTTTTTAATTCAAATATAATAGTAAATGACATTAGTGAGATATATTGGAAAGATGATGGACTAAAATGGAAATTAAGGATACTAAAAAGATTTGACATACATTATAATTAATTTGCAGTGAGCTGAGCTCCAATAATTTTAGAAGTTTATATGCATGAGATGTTATCCTACTACATAGTAGGTATTGTTTAAATTTCATTTATCTGATATTGTTGATTAAAGTATGATTATAGTAATGTCTTTAATAGATATCGATATGTGGCAGAAATGATTGCAATCGAATTATTTCAATTAATAACAGTTTATCGCTTCAAATATTAAAATTAAAAAAAAAAGGATTTGAAATCATTTGTAATATGAAATTACTGGAACAAATGTTCTAAAGATTGAAACCTCAGATCTGTGGATCCAAACAGAATAAAACCCAATACTGCCTACACCAGCGGCGCAGCCACAGAGATTTAATATTCTGTGCAAACAGATCTGTTACATAAGCAATAGAACAAAAAACTTCTACAGTTGAAGATGGAAAAATTATAGACAAGCAAAAATGAAATGATTCTCATTCAATCTAAGAAACAAGGTAGCTTGCTGCACTTATGACTTTGTCATGAATTCTAGTCCCTAGGAGGGTTGTTGAGGAACCAGCACCCTCTTTAAAAAAAGACAACTCTAAGAAGCAAGCATGCTTGCTTGTGAGATTGTATTGTTTCATTTCATGTAGTGAGATATTCTTCCTCCAAATGTTCGCAAGATTTCAAAATATATGTCAAATAGTTTCAAGAAAAACACATCACAACGACTGTAATGCATTACACTTTTATCTCACATACTGAAAACAGAATCTCATCTCAATCAAACTCATTCCATAGATGAAATAGAAGCAATGCATTGCAATTTGCTCAACTCAACTGCTCCTATCAAGATGTATAATCCAATATAAGCAAACGGCCGGTGGATTCCAAAAGATTTAGCACTTATATGAGATGGGACTGCATTTTCTTATGCATCTTCTGCAGGATATTAAATATGAATTTACCTAATTTCAACATCTGATGCACATTCACTGCTTCTGGAAATGAATTTGAGTGACCGGAGAGAATCATGAAAACCATGGATAGCATCAAGATCGATATGACATTAAGTTGGCTGAAACTTCACAATTCTACATCTCAGGAGCAAGACGGTTTTAGAATTGCTTCATATAAAGTACAATTCTCAAATAATTACAGTATACCAAAAATTTTGAATCATGCAAGCTCGTGATAATGTTCTATTTAGGGAATTACAACCTCCACTATAAGAAAATTGTGCTAAATGAGTCCTCAGTACCGATGAGAACTCAAAGTCAAATGAAGAAGGAAAGACTAAAGTGAACAATTGGCACTTACTTTTTCAGCTTAGTGTACGAGAAACTAATAACCCTAAATGGTACCTCATAAATTTTATCCATTGGGACTTTCAGTGTGACTGCCTTCCAGAAGCTCGCTGACACAGAATTGATGCAGATTCTCATACATCTTTTTCCATTGCTGGATCATTTGCACAGACCTCAGCTGTTCACTTTTCAACCTTTCCACATCCACTTCAGCAGCTGCAGAAGAACCTTGTTTCTGTGGAGAGATTAAAACAGAACGTTAGAAACTTCAAGGTGATATTGGTTGCCAAGAATTCATTGTACACAATGGATAATGAGTAAAACATGCAGTAAGGGCATCTTCATCGGTTTTCAATATTCTAACTATCAAGCTGATTGGATTTCTAGAGAAAACGGTGAGAGATGATGCAAAAACCTTACTTGAATATTGGGAAATGAAACCACTTTTAGAACAGATATTAACTAAATCATCAAACAGCAAAACCTAAATTGATATTATACTTATAGACACTGGCAGGCAATACAGAAACTGTCTAAAACATTAAAAGTCAGGCAAGCAAATGCAATTAATCATTAATATGAAACATCCTTTTCCTTGCATGATATTTACATTAACAAGCACAATGAAGAAACAACTATTTTGTATACCAAAAGGCAAAAGCAATTGCAGGCATAAACCTATTTTTCCAAGAAGATAATGTTAATTAAACTTGGAACCAGATTATTCGTCGGGTGTAATTCATCCTTGATTAAAAAAAAATAAAACACCTAGGAGTTAAACCATTTGGGGGGAGAGTAGTATGTAGGAAGGAAGTCGGAATGGAATGGGCATGCCCAGGTCGATTCCTACATCTATGATTGGTATGATATATGTTTAGCAGTACTTATTCCTATATAGTATTGGAATTCTTATTCCCCTAGGCATGGATTAGTCATTCCTTCCCCAATACGGTATTAGTTATTCCTAACATGTTGAGAAATGTTTTTTTTTATTTTTTTTGTTCGTGACAAATTATCCTTCTAATAGGAGGTCACAATATTTTCACCTATAGGTTTTTTGTTTCTTACTGGATGGAGACTTGTCAAATCAAAAAAATACTATCTCCCTGTTCATTGAATCAATAAACTATTTCTTAAGTAAATAAATATCTTTTCCTTTTTGTAATAACATATGAGATGATCATAAATTGCTATTAACCGTCTATAAGCAATTTTTCAAAATACTACTATTATACATCAACAAAATATGAATAAGTAATCTTTTAAAAAAAATTACCAAACAAATTTTCCATAAAAGTAATTTCTTTCCATTATTAATCAATCCTTTCTAATTATCAATCATGTGAATGAAATTAACTAAGAATGACGAATTCATTACCTTCTAATTTTTTGTGTATATGCTATCATAAGAATGTTATTCAAATATGATTCCTTTCGCATCCTTATTTCATTCCTAAATTCATCCCATTCCCACTTAATTTCATTTCTACATACAAATCATCCCCTTTCTATCCTATATATACCATCTAGATTTCATGGTTAAAAGAAGGATCAGAAATAAGATACTGCATGTATTAGAACATGGATTAGGAATAACTCAAGCATTCACATCGGAGATGCCTATAGATTCAAATTATAAGGATAACGGGACAAATTTACTAGAAACTTGTAT
Organism: Sesamum indicum; assembly: GCF_000512975.1. Classification (NCBI taxonomy): domain Eukaryota; kingdom Viridiplantae; phylum Streptophyta; class Magnoliopsida; order Lamiales; family Pedaliaceae; genus Sesamum; species Sesamum indicum. The sequence continues at coordinate 4,950,183 of NC_026151.1, forward strand.
AGCAAATATTAACCTGTAGTTCTTTTATTTGAGCTTCCATTGTCTGAATGCTTATGTATGGAGAGAATAAGGGTTGATTTGGCAGGGTCTGAGGACCGATGAGTACTTTAACATATGGACTCTCATCTGGGGAATTAGCAAACTTTTCCAGTGGAGGTGGTAATGTCAGACCTTGCCTCCTTGCTGCTGAAGCCAGAGAAGTAGCAGATGTACGAGGATTTATGTATTTCGGCTGTCTGATGACAAGAACATTATTAACTGGACCTGTGCGGTGACAAGGCCAGGAGAAAATACATTAGTAGTTGAATTATTCCAACAAATGATTATTTAAAAGGAAGACAATTAAATTGATACAATAAACACAGAGGTCTGTTGCAACAGAATCAAAATGAATATGACGAAGAGAAACATAAAATTACTTCTATTGAGGTAAAAGGTCAGCTATCAAACAATGTTCACAATGAAAAAGCATTACTAGGGTTGATGTGAAGTACCTTTGGTGTGTCTAAAGACCCGAATAATGTTTCGCGTTCTAGTGTCCCACACTCTAATCATGCCATCCTCTGATCCAGAAACTAATAAAAATCCATCAGCACTAGAAGCCAAGCAGGATACACCTTTGCTGTTTCACAGATCAAGGATGTCCATTCAAGTTAGTTCAGGACATCTATAAAGTAGCATAAAAACAAGATCCAATGCAGAATGCTAGCAAAATCACACAGAATTGAACTCAACACTTTAGCAGAACAATCTGGCTGTCACGTGATAATGCAAATCCATAAACGGTGGTGCCGGGGTACAACTAAGATCTTGTTAGTCATCCATAAAACCAACTTATGATGAATGGTCAATTCAGAAAATCTAAGAGAAACATAATCAAGTTCAAACACAAAATCTGACAAATCAGAAAGTTTTACTTGAACTCCAAAGACATTAGTATAACAACCTAGCAGTCCTAGTTCTGACATGCAGTTGCGCAAAATCTGAAAGGCCATTGCCAGTAACAACTAGTAACCTCTCAGACATCTATAAAATTGATCTTATGGCCTGAAAATAATACTGGTGGTAGAATTACCAGTCACCTTTTCCAAAAGACTAAAGAGCACTTGGAGTAAATCAGGCAAATATAGAGTGAAGGAGGGAACAAGCCATCATGAAGTCGTTTGGGAAACTCTATACATTGCATTGATGCAAAATAGAAATCCATAAACCTAACAATTCCAAGTATTAATCAAATAGCTGAAGCCAGAATATATGTATAAGTCGACCAACCTGTGCTCAGACAGTGCACCAACTATATGCAATCCATAGTTGCTGTTGGAAGTTACTGGAGAATTTAATCCAGCTATATAGATTTTACCATCTCTACCACCCGCATAAAAGACATGTTCCCCAGGGTCCAAGGAAATTGCATCTATCATTGAAGGGAAGACAACATTTCTTACTATCTTCCCTTTAGATAAACTCCAAACCTGGGATAAGAGTAGATTTATTAGAGATCAATGTCATTGATACCAGAATTACATCATGCTATAGGATAAATTCAACATTAAGCAATTAAAACAGGAATATCTGAATGATTAAAAAGATATTGTTCTAATCAGATTCCAAAAAATAAGTTCACAGCTACAGTGGTTCATCTCATAAATAAAATAAAGAGAGGTGCGAAATGTATAGGAGACAAGATGGTTTGCATATAAGTAAAAAGAAACTAGTAGCAGACTGGTATGCACATAATGACAACTGTAAAGACATGATTATGTTCCTCCTTAAATTAGCTTCCATGTCAGAGCATCAAATACCGATGGACAGGGCCCAACTAACCTTGCATGTACGATCCTCAGAAGCAGACACAATTATTGCATTCGATCCACCATAGCCAGTTTTAACATCAGTCACCCTCAAAGAATGCTCATGGAAACTGTACTCAAACAAATGTTTCATCTCTTCCCTCCTTGCATCATCGAATATCCTGCAGTAGTATAAGGACATCCATTAAATACTCATTTAACATGACCTGGCAACATAACAAAACACACATGGAAGTGGAACATACAGGAAAAGTGACCAAACGCGAACAGATCCATCTTCCGCCCCTGAAATCAAAAGGGATTCGTCATCATTAAAAACCAAGCAACTAACAGCCCGGTAATGTGCATGCCACTTCTTGAGCAATTTGCCAGTTGCAACCTACAGGGTAATGAAAGATACGCCATTCATTACATCATTAAAACAATTAATAGAGGCACCAATTAGAAATACTATTTGATATACTTCACCTCCCAAAAGTATATATCCCCTGAAACACCTCCTCCTGCAATGTAAGTTCCTTGACTATTGGAGACAAGTGGCTTTATGGGTTCGGCAGGAAAGCTCCTAACTTCAACCTGGGGCTGCAAAATTTACAACAAACCATTGATTGTCACCCCATTCTTCCCAAATACAAAGTCTTGTTAGACTTCAACAACAAATTACAGTATACCCCAAGCACAATCTAAATAAAAGCATCAAATCTGCATACTCCTTGGAAGATTCGCACTCATCAAAACACATAAAATCACCCAAAAACCGGTTAACTGAAACAAAAGAAGTACCAAAAACACCTTGAATATCATTCATCGAATCTTCACGGTCGAAACACAAGAACAAACCATGCATCTCCTCGTGGGCATAAATGCAATCCAAATTAAGATTACCTTGCTCCAGGACCAATAGAGAATGGACCCAGACGAAGACGACGACTTGGACTCTCGGATTTGGGAGGAGGCAAGAAAGCGGCCGGCAACGGAGGTAAGACCGTGGGAAGGGGAGGCGCACGACTTGTAGCGGAGGTGCTCAGCCCCGGTGTGGAGGTCCCAACAGCTGATTCCAGCGTCTGTCGGAGATGAGGCAATAACTACTTCGGTTTCCATTGTTAACTCCTTCAACCAGAGCTTTAACTCAACGGCTTTGGGGTTTTAGCTAACAAACGGAAGGAGGTTTTAGGCTTAGTTATGGCATAACCGTAATATATGGTTTTATGGGGCTATTAATGTAATCTCATTAGCTTAATTCAATATTCAAATTCTTTTCATAATTTGGAAATTAATATTTCTTCCGTATCACTTCCGTTACTTTTTTAAAAAATGCAAAAAGAAAAAGAAAAATAAGTTATTTTAATATGAATTTAGATTGTTTAACTTGAGATATAATTTTATTTATAGAAAATAAATTAGTAAAATTTAGAAGGGGTCGTCAGATTTTTTGAATTTCTAATAAAATTAATACATTACTAAACTTCATTGGGTTTTAGGTATTCGCACTTTTCTAGTTGTGTTGAAATATTTTTTTATCCGTTGAAATAATACAATTCCATTTGAATTATTTCTCTCCGTATTCCCAATGATGGATAAAACAAGCGTACCAAGTATGAGAATACAACCACATCGTACTCGAGCTCCAACTTAGAAGGGAGGTAAAGGGCTCTTCCACCCCTGCATACAAATGTGCAGCTGCTGTCACAGACACTAAAACATCACTTAGCTAAATACAAATTTCCATACATCTGCTACTGCTTATGTTTCTTTCTATTTAAGTTGGCTAAAGAAGGAAGTAAAGATGAACAAAAAGCTTGTAAGTGTAATATTCGCAAATCTCTACTGGATACTAGATACAGTTATGTGCTTTAGTCAAGACTAATAGAGTCTTGAACAGTATAAAATGATGCTAGGTTTGTAAAATATTTCCAGTTCCAAGCATCTAACAAAACTTTCAAACTTATAAAACGAGGCAGACGCAGCATGAAGAAATTTAGGAAAAATCCCAATTCTGTACATAATAAAAATAAAGTAAAACAAACAAAAAAGATACAAGGGCGTGCTGTATTGTAATCACCAAATTTGTGGCTCTCAAATAAATCCTGCAACATTAAAACCACAAGATGACCGTGTTTGCTGCCTTAGTTTGCTACTAACAGAGGCAGCAAACTGAGGCCTCTGTTAGCAGCATACTATACTATAGTGATCATTACGTCTATACCAGTCTGAATCAATTTCCAGTACTCTTGCTTTATCTATATATCTTTCTAACACACAGCATAGCAGACTCATGACTCATAGTTTAACATATTTTTGTTTTGCAAGGCCGCTACAGATTGCAAGTACTGGAAACATCCTAAGGTATACGTGATCAAATGATTCTTTTAACATAACATAAGGAACATCTTAAGACACCAGATTTCAAGGTCACTGCAGAAATTGCATCATAGCACTGCAGCTTGTTCAGTGGAGCCCACACTGAACTAGGAACCGATAAATAAGATTGCTACCAAGTACATCATTTCATCTATTTCACTTAATATTGACGACAACAGAGAAGTAAAATGTAACAGAGGGTCATGAACAAGACCCCACGATTCGAAATTTCCTGTCAATTGGGTTTTGGATGTATGTTAGATGTAAAAGCATGAAAAATCCAATAGAAATCCATCAAGCTAAAGAAAAAGTGCAGTTCACTACTCATATTTAAGAGAACTGGATAGCTATGACATACAGCTAGAAAACATTAGCTGCATAACATAGTGAACTTGCATAAAAAATTCACAGAGTAAAGGGAGTCACTATCAGGTACTGGAGAGAAAGCTGCAATAAAAAAGATAATGATGTATTCGAGCATGTTTCTGATGCCACACGAATTCTTAGAGAAATCAAACAAATAAACCATGCAAGGATTAGAATGTACAAGCTACTTTTTGTCAAATACAAGAACCAAGCACATATATAGGATTGAGGGGGCTTAACTGCTTCATTTAATGGGATGTTACACCTTGAAATAGAAACAAGAAAGAACACGGGAAAACATTTTTCTTTTAAACATTTAGACTGTATTTTACACAAAGAAGAAACAAAGTAGTTCAAAAAATACCCACAGTTCCAAAATAAGGGAAGAAAAGTCCCAATCTCACAATAGTCATACCATACTTGTACTAGACTAAATCATACCAAAACATGCACATGTAAACCAAAAGTAAAAGCTTGGATCAGCTGAAAATTACAACCAACCAACAAACAGCCGCATCAAAGATATAATAACATCCCTTCAACCAAACTAGTGAAACGACTGGAAGCAAGCATTCAAAATGCAATTTCTTCTGAGGTTGACTGAAAACAGCATAAAGTTTAAAATCTCTCATTAACACATAAACGCATCCGTCCGAAACGCAAACCACCTATCTAAAGTTTCATCGAAAATTAAAAAACAGAAAAAGTAGTCAGAAAAAACAAAACCCATCACGAAACCAAATCTTCCCAATGCACAAGAAAACAAAACAAATGCTTTGAGGCGTAAAACAGAGAAAATGCAAAGCCAAAATAGCTACGAACACAGAAGGAGAAATACCTCTTGTCAGAAGGCCGGGAAGTGAGACAGCACAGAGGGGCGGGCGGTGGAAGGAGAGGGAGGAACGGAAGGGAAAAAGAGAGAAGAGAGAAGGGGAGGGGGGCGGCGGAAGGGAGGCAGACAGAGGGAAGCGAGAGAGAAATAGAAGAAGAGTGATTATAATATATAAATTATTTTTTACAATATTAAATTAAAAGGGAGGAAGAATGAGAGGGAAAATTTGGAGTTAATTTTTTTATTAAATTTATAAATATAAAATTAAGTGTATTTAATTAATAGATTTATTCCATTTTTTTACGAAATTTACTTTATCTCTCAAACTATATGTATTTTTATCTTTTATTTATATATTTTTTATCAATTAACACTTATATTATTTTTTATATTTTTTCAAATTAATTTTATTTATTTAAATAGACTAAATATATCAAAAAAAATGAGTACTGAAAATAAAAGTTGGCATAAATATTTTTGGTGTTTGGGGGCTTGGGTTTGGAAGTTTATATACGAGGAGTGAGTTTTTGTTGTCTGTTTGAGTCTTGTCGAAAATTTGAAATCAACAAATGAAGACGTCATAATTCAAAAAAAAAAAAAAGAAAGAAAAATTGAGTAAACAATAAAATTCGAATCAAAATAACTAGACAAAAATTTTTAAGTACCCAACTCGAACTAGTCGAATCAATACTATCCGACTTGATGCCCACCCCTACCCACTGCCGTGGGAGCAGACTATAAATAGCCAAAGGAGGTGGACTAGATTTTGGTGCATTTATATTGGCTTGGGAAGGGGAAAGAGGGGACAAATTTCAATTCCTTAATTTTTTTTTTTTTATTGACATTAGTTTGACAAGTTTATTTCATTATTAAACTCTTTACACATTGATATAGTCCAATATTTAAATATAGTATAATAAATAAAATACAACGGAATAAATTATATATTCCCACCAAAATACTAAGATATAAACTTAAAACTCATTTATTATGTAAAAGTTATCACAACTTTAATCACAATACAATCTATCCAATTATAATCAACTTATTCAAAGTAAAGGAATTTGGGTGATCTATCCATGATCAAGATGAAGCTTGAGAAAAATTAAGTGGAGGTCTGAACCGACTGATGTTGAAAAATCAACGAATGAGTTGTGGTTGAAGGGTGAAATGCAACTCAAACACAAAGTTAGTTGGTTCTCCCCAAAATGCACTGAGGCGCAATAGTTGACTAGACATTTAAGGGTCAAGCACTGTTTCAGTGCAGGCCGCAAGAGTAGTATTAAATCGAAGCAAATTTTGAACACTAGATATGACCTCAAAGTAACAGGAGTCAAGGTGGGGGGATAAGCTTCATCGTCGAAAGGGAAACAACTCGATCACCAGCTAAGGCCCCTAATGATCGCATAAAGTGATATTTTTTATATTTATGAGTTAACAAATAATTATTGTTTTTTAATCCACTAAAATTATTTTTTTCTAAATTTCAAAAGTGAAGAAAAAGAACCTTTTTTCCCCAAAATGGATTAAATTATTGAAATGTTGAGATTAGAAGTTTTAAGGTTTTACTTTATACTCTTTTAATCATCTTTATTTAATTTTTATTTCTTATTTTCCCTCTCAAAATTAATTATTTTTTATCTTAGTTTTTCTATTCGTCTCCTCATTAAATTTTAAACAGTAAATTCATTTATTCAATCAAATATACATCATATAAAAATAATGGTGAAAAATATTTAATTATTATTTTTAACAATTTTCATTTACAATTTTTCAAAAAAGTATCTAATATGTTTCATATAGAAGTATTCCATGGATAAACCAATGAGAAAAAGAGTTGGGCCCAACTCTAATGACCCCTGACAAATTGGGCTTGTAAAATAATATCCTGGACTCCTCTTTCATGGGCTGCCTATAATGTAAGCCCATCATTGGCAATTAAATTATTCAAATTATAACTTTAAACCTCGATTAATCACAAAAGCCGATTTGATTGTTATCTACACTTTATTTTATTATTAAGAGGGCTTTATCCACTTTGATACATCCATCCAAGATAAATAAATATATATTTATTTTGAATTGATTAACTGAAGAAGTATATTCAAGTACAGACCGCTATGGTCAGAGTTGATAGTTTTTAAGTCTAATAAAAGTGAGCACAAACTATATACGTCTTTTTTGCTTGTGCTTATAAGAAAAGACATTCGAAACACACATTAAATATAACCAACAAATCTACAATGGCTCAAGTCCAAAGTAAGACCAAAACTCTATATTACGACCAAGCGCTACAAAACAAGGTTCCACGTATATGGTGATCCATAGTTTGCTCCTCAAATCCACAGAAATTATACGCCTGATTCAAAAATAAACTTTCAGACACTGGATCAGAATTTGGAGAGAATAATCAGAGGATAATTGTCTCTCCCAAAGATCGCAACCATTTGATTTAAATAGAAAATTCATTTGTCTATATTTTTTTTGGTCTTATAATTATTTTTGTGAACTCAAAACTTTGTGTAAATAGAACACATTTTGGAGATTATTAAAAATAACAAATTTTTGGATCATCATTAAAAAAGTAGTACTCTTTATTTACATTCCAATCGCTTATTTTGTATGAAACATCAGGGATTTAGGGAGATATTAATAAATGGGTACGGTCTATACCTAACCCTCCGCCTAAGCATCAACCATGTTAATTAAAAAAAAACGGAAAAGAATAAATAATTTTTCATCCTGAAGAGGCATAGTCTGATCAATCGTATGGTTAAGGCCTTAACGCCTAGAAAAGATGGCAACTGCTAATGTAACGGTTCCAAACAGTAGAGATTTTGTTGGTACGTCATTTAAGGGCCACTTTGTGACCTGAATGGTAATTTAGAGATAGTGAACGTATTTTACCTTAATAAAAATCTTGAATTTGAATCTCATTTATATAAGTGTATTTGTTACTTTTTATTACAGTTTTTAATTATAGTCCTCAACTATAAATTCAAAATCATAGAGGGTCTGAAACGCTAATAAAGAGATTAATTAAACCCAGAGAAGATAGATTAAAGGAGAAACAGATGATAATTAACAATTACTAATAATTTATTACGGAATCTTGTAATTGGTAATCAATGCTTAACATATAAAACTATAGCTAGTTGAGAATATTTACCTAACACTTGCAGCTTTGGTACATTTGATCGTTTTCTGATTTGGACGATCAGTACAAAGAATCTAGTGAAAAATGCTAACATAAATTTCATTACACAATAATGTCCCAATTGATTAGGAAATGGTGTTTTAGTTTAGTGGTTAAAATTAAAATTCTATTATTAAGTGAGATAAATATGCGCACATATTTGGTGGAACTTGAACTTATGACCTTGAATTTATTTATAAGATTTTATTATCAATTGAGACAAATATCCACACTATTTAATGTAACTCGAATCTATCATCACTAGATTAAGACATTGTTGATGTACAGATTGTATATCGATAAACGTACAAAAGAGGGTTGTATTTAGTTCTATATTTGATACCAAAGGAATGTACTGAAAATTGTTGCACTATGTAAAACTTAAAGCGAAAATTTTCATAATTTCAATTACGAAATGAATATAATCAGTAATTACAAACTATATAATGCAAATTAAGTAAAATCATATATATTTAGACTTCATCTTAAACGCAATTAGTTTTAATTTAATTATTGAAACGTCTAAAGGTTTTATATAGAGTAAATTACTATGGGTTTGTCATAATTATAATTACGCTATTGTTATTTAAAAAATTACAAATACCCTTTATAAATTAATGATCGTCTAACAATTACCCTCGTTACACCTTTGAACATACTTCCATGGTAGAGAGGGAAATCTCCATAGCAGACAATAATAAGAATATGCACTCTGTATTTCACTATGAACCAAAGAATGCAGAGTACAGTGCTTTAAATAGGACATGCGGTAGGTAACAAACTCAACAAACTGCCACTTGAATGCTGTCTTTACTAACACACAACTTATAAAATTGCTACTCTGCACAATGAAAAGACAAATGCGCGTCTTCCTCATTCCAGCATCCCTGCTCTGCTCTGTTCTGCTGCTGCAGCTGCATTTTCACACTTCCCCTTCAAGTTGAGGCGTATCAAGCCTAGCTTGGACAAAAGACAAGTAAATGAGGCGCTAGGTAGGGACTTTGTAAACAAAGCAGCAAACTACAACTTGCTAGACAGAAATGAAGGCGAGATAAAACTATCCTTATATTTTTCTCGAACCATATGGCAGTCAATGTCCAAATGCTTCGTGCATTCATGGAACACGGGGTTTGCAATGATGTGAAGAGCCGCTTGATTATCACACCAAAAAGAAATGGGCTTAGCCATTGGAACACAAAAATCTATGAAGATGTAAGAGACCCACTGAAGTCCGCAAACAACTGAAGCCATGGCACGGTACCCCGGCTTCAGCAGAAGAACGGGAGACAGTATTTTTGCTTCTTGGATTTCTTGGAAATAAGCGCTGGTCCAAGGAAAACTCAATAACTAGTCATCGAGCGTCGGGAATCAACACAGGCGCCCCAATCAGCATCCGTATACACAGACAATTTTAGAGAATCACAAGTTGGATACAACTACCTAGTAGAAGCAGTGCCTATTAAGTAACGAACAACAACAAAAGAAATATCTGGACGATGAATCCAAGATACAACAGCCTGCCAATGAGTCGCCTAAACTTATCAGGCTCTTGAAAATGAGCCCCAAAATCTTTATTGAGTTTGAGACCAGGTGGAAGAGGAGTAAGTACAGGGGTGGTATCAGCCATTCTAGAGTCAGAGACAATGTCCATAGCATACTTTCACCGGATTACACTCATACTGTCCGAAGAACGAGCAATTTCAAGACCCAAGAAATACCTGGCAAAGCCAACATCTTTAATGGTAAAAAGAGCATCCAAATAACGCTTTACCTCAGTAATCAAGTCTTTTGAAGGCCCCATGACAAAGATATCATCCACATACACCAGCAGTGCCAAGAAACCATGCGGGACAGACTTAATGAATAAAAAATGATCATGCGGCAATTGTTTGAACCCAAACTCAGTAATTTCCAAAGTAAATTCGTGATTCCACTGCCTAGAAGCTTGCTTGAGGCCGTAGAGCGACTTCTGTAATTTGCATATTTGTCCTGATGGAGCAAAATAACCATTAGGTGGAGACATGTAAACCTCTTCATTCAAATAACCATGGAGGAAGGCATTATTAACATCAAGCTAATGTAAAGGCCAAGAATATGCAACTGCAATACTGAGAAAGATGTGTACTGCAACATCCTTAGTGACTGGTGAGAAACTATCATAATAATTAACACCTTCGATTTGACTATAACCTTTCTCCATGAGACGAACTTTATACTAAGTTACACTTGTATCTGGGTTCAATTTCGGCTTGTAAACCCAACGTGAGTCAATGCCATTTTTACCTGGAGGAAGTGAAGTGAGCTTCTAGGTCTAATTTTGTTCAAGTGCCTGCAATTCCTTTGCCATGGCCTTCTCCCACTCTTCACGACCCTGGGCCTGAGCATAGGACCTAGGCTCTTGTAAAATAGACAATTGAGCAACAAATTGTGTATATAGTCAAGAAACTGGAGAATTGGTTACAAATGAAGTTTGATAGTCAAGCTGGTTTGTGAATGGGGCGTGTAGAGTATCTTATAAGCATGGGAGCAGGAGGCGAAGGAGGAGCTGAAGGAGAAGAGTTAGCAGTGGGTGGAGTAGAGAGAGGACTATTGGTAGAGACCATAGTAGATTGTGAGGATTCAACAGGAACAACATCATCATTATCTGAGGAAAGAGGGATTATAGGCAAAGGAATATTTGTAGATGATGTAGAGTTGAAAAGAAAATGTAGTTCATCGAAAATGACATCACGAGAGATGAGTAGTTGTTTAATGTCTAAATCACAAACCTTAAACCCATTGTGATCAGTGCTATATCCAAGAAAGGCAGAACGTAAGGCCCTTTTACTAAACCTATGTTTGTGAGGTTTAGTAAGAGTGGCAAATCACAGACAACCAAAGATATACAGATGTTCATAGGATGGGGGCTGTTTGTGTTAGAGTTCATAAGGCGTTTCCAAAAAAGAATCAAGGATGGTAATCTGTTTAAGAGATATGTGGCAGTCAACAAGGCTTCTCCCTAGAATTTGGTTGGCAAACGGGCTTGAAAGAAAAGTGAACGAGCTATTTCCACAAGTTGTTTATGTTTACGTTCAACAAGGCCATTTTGTTGGGGAGAGTATGAGCAAGTTTTTTGACGAGTAATTCCCAATGAAGTGAATAAAGTTTGGCAATCATGACCCAAGACTCAGAACCATTATCAGTGCGAATGCACTTGACTCAGCTATCAAATGAGTCTTAATACTTTGAAAGAATCTATTTAACAGTATGGATGATGATTCTTATGGCGCATCAAGTAGGTCCAAGCAGCCGTATTATGATCATCTATAACTGTAAGAAAATAATAGCAATTAGACAAGGAAGCTTGGTGATACGAGCCCCAAACATCAACTTGTATCAGTTCAAAAGGTTTAAGTGTAGTAGAATTGCTAGAAGGAAACGGTAAGCGATGTTGCTTAGCAAGCGGACAAATGCGAAAAACATCAACATTTTATTGATGACTTAAGAATTGGTACATGTTAAAAAACTTTGTGAGATGGATGACCCAATCTCTTGTGCCACAACAAGAAAACAGTGTCTGATACTTGTGAGGTGAAGTTGAAAGGGGATGACGCAAATTGTAAGTGGTATTTATTAGACGTCCATTAATTCCAAGGGAATCACTAGAAAATTTTTTACTATTGGCTACAATTTTATTCAATATAGACTAAAATCATGCTAACTAATTATTACTAATCGTGGTTAAATAAAATTGATTCAAAAAACTTAGATTATCCACCATAAAAATTATTTTTGTCATAGCTATGAACCATGACACATGTTTTTACCATAGCTTTTAGCTTAGCCACACTCCTAAAACCAACCGTTGCATAGCCATAATCAATGACTATTTACTCTAATTATTTATTTTTAATTATGATACTTTGCCATAATTATATATTAAATTTATTTTATTTTATATTTATAATTTTTTAAATCACAAAAATATATTTATAATTACAACACATTTTTTAAAAAATTCATTGTAATTTAGCCAGTTAAACAAGACAAGACAAGACCATTACATTGACTAGGTAATCATATCACTTCATTTCTAGGAATCCAAACGTAAAATGATTGAAAAGAATTTTTGAAAATTGCAATTAATTAAAAAAAGAGACCTTTAACCTTCCATTAAAGCAAACTTTAGGTCTACGTACATGTATAAAGTTGTACGCACCCATATACACTTTAAATATTGTCAATAAAGTGATTTTTTTTCTAATATAATGTCAATAAAGTTCACTAAAAAGACTAAACACAAACCAAAAATTCAACCAACACAAAAATTCCCCCTTTCCCATTTTTCAAAAAATGGGCTGTTAAGCAACATGCACACACTCTCTTCTTAAAGCATCCTTTGCCTGATAATCCCTATACTCTCACTTTATCTACACACACCATCTATTTTTTTTTTTAATTTTAATTCTGTAAGTATATGAGGTGCCAATTTTAATTTCGTAAGAATATAGTTTAGGAATTTTATCCCGTAATTTTAAGAATTCCGCACCCTATATGAGAACAAAAATGGTCAGAAAGTTTCATCTAATTAAGCTGATCAAATACACTTTTCGGACCATATTAGAAAATTCTTGCCATCTTTATTTTCAATTATGATAAAAAAATTAATTTTTCGCTACAGTACAAATGACCACTGTTTAAATACCATATAAATCAATATTAATAATCGCAGTAAAAAATAAAATTAAATGCAAAAATTTAAACTTTTTCAAGGTTAATTAATAGGGTAAAATGCAGACAGTACCCCCCAATATACGGGGATATTTGCACTTTGCCCCCATATGTTGCGGGGTGTCCGCATTTTACCCTAATTAATATTTGCCATAGTTTTAGGCACGATTAATATTTTGGCCTCGTTCACAGAAACAACAACTGATGACCATTGCAAAATTTTAGTTAAAATCATGACAAATATTTCGGCCTCATTTGTGAAAAAACAACTAATAAAATCGTGATTAATTTGTACTTACCAAAATTTTTATCGTTTAATCATAGTAACTAACTATAATAAAAAATTATATTTTTATAATAAATGTAAGAAACTTTTATAAATTTCAGAACAAAACTATCAAAATGAATACGTATAGTACTAAATCGACATCCCAACATAATAATTACAGAATTAAAATTGCAATTTTCTCAATTTTCCACCAACCCCTCCTTTTATTTCTAATTTGTAAATTAATCAATGTCTCATAGATGTTGTATATTCAGCCAGAGGGCACGTGCATTTTCGAGGTCACGTGCTAGGACATCAAGAAAAGAAGACAAGATAAGAAAGCACTTAGGTGTACCCATAGAAGTAGGAAAGTAGGTAGCTAGGGTATGAGTTTTTTTTTTTATACGGTATATATATATAAAGACCAAATCATTACACGACCAAGATTTTCCAGTCTAACATTCCTACCATTAACGTTTTCTCTTCCTATACCTAGTACTTGTAATTCTTGCCCCCATTTGAGTGCTTTCATAGAATTTCCTTTTCTATGTACACTCACATTATATTACCAAAACCTATATATAGCATGAAAACATGTGGAAACTTTTGTTTTAAATCTAAATTATGTATAAAATGTATTTACGTTTCTGAATTATAAAATATAATAAAATGACCCCGGTAGTCTTTTTACGATGAAAATGCACTTGTTATTTGCACTTCCTAAAAAGAAAAACTACAATTTAGCCCCCTGTATTTTTTAAGATTAGGGGGTAAATTGTTATTTTTTTCATAAAGGATAATTTGTTCATTAATAATATCACAGAGGAGTAAATTACATTAACCCCTTCTTAAAGTATGTCTATTACAATCATTCCCCTAAAACATAGTTTGAATTATTATAAAAAAATTTATTGAAAATAAATACTACTGAAAGTTTATGAGGTTTTATAATGAGTATAGAATCTATATAAACTTTATAAATCTACAATTCTTATACTTTTTACATAACTATTCAAAAATTTAAATATTTGTTTTCTTGTGTTATAAATTGAACTTTTTTTAAGAATAAATCATCAATATAATTTTAAAAGTATTACATCGGATATATACAAAACTATGATATAATTAATCTATAATATTTTGTAATTTTATGAGTAAAGATATGATATGATATATCTTAATTATGTGTACATGTAATTGAATAAAAATTCATAGGTTATATAACATGCTTTATATATATATATATATATAATTATATGCATTATTTATTAACACACATATATGTATCTTTTAACATAAATTATTTTATTAGAGAAATTTTTGTTATCTTTCATACATTAAGAGGATAAATTCAACTGCATGTATATATATATTAATTGAAATAGAATATGCAATAGAAAATTCAACCCAATATGGTCCGATCGAATTAGTAATAATATAAATTAGCAATAAAAACTTTATTTGCTAATTAACTTGACGCTGATTTTAGCATCATTTTTTTTATTAAGTCATTTTCATGCGGTGACTGTAATTTTCCGAAAAATGGTTAGTCAAACTTTCCATTGAAACTGTGCACACTTTATATTATTATAGGACAAAGGAACAAGCAAGTATTTAACAAAAACAAAAAGCAAGAGCAAATTTTTATTCGGATCAGATTTGGTAGAACCAATTTCTTAAACAAAAAAGTGTAATTATAATTATTTTGCGATTGATTAGTTTCTTTAAATTTTATATAAATAGTAGGATAATGTAATATAGTCGACATATGTAATTAGTTTAAAAATTAATCGAATCTGATACGAATTATAATGTCCCAAAAACAAAAAACGCTTAGTCAAACTGTCCATCGAACCTGTGCCCTTTATGTCATAGATGTACAAAGGAAGACGCAATTAAAGTAAAATTGAGAAAAAAGAGATGGGATTTTCAGCAAAGGTTGTTTGGAATCATCCAAGAAACATATTTTCACACGCACAACACACACTACTACCTATTACCTAACAGTCAACAAATCTCTCTGTGTCTCTCTCGAGGAAAGAGAGAAGGGAGGATCCAAAGAAGGTTTGTAAAGGGATTGATCAGATACTTAAAGTAGGAAAAGGAAAAGGTTTTCTGGTGGTGGAGAAGAAGGCATAGAAGCCTTGATTGAAACATTTCAGACAACATTTTTAGTCAGTTTTTTCTTACCACATTTCGCTTTCACACACACACACGCACAAACCCCTTTTCCTTTTTACCACTGATCAATTCAAATAACACTATATGTTTATGCATACTTAGCTAATTTCTTCTTCTTGTTTTTGTTTTCATCTGTGTGTTTGTTTCCTCACTTTTGCGTGACTGACGACGTCGGACTGTGCAGGTTTCAGACAACCGAGACGTGGAGATCATAACCATAATGAGAACACACATGATGGATGCTTGCTTCCTTCCTACCTCTTCTCTTTTTTCCCTTAAATCTTGTGCAAATTTTATCTAAATCATATTTCGATCGGACTAAATTAATTATATAATAAGTAAAATACACTTATCATATAATTAATTATTTTTTTAAAATTATATATTAATCATATAATAAGTATATTATACTTATCGTATAATGATCAAATTGGATCATATTCAAATTGAGTTAGAATTTTTCAACTCTTATGCAGTGGGACTTGATAATTACTGCAATAATGCAACCTTTGAAATACATACATACAGATTCGTGAAATCCTATGTTGCTCTTTTCAGCTATGCTCCAACCCTACCTACTTACCTACCTAGCTACCTAAGTACCTTGAATTATATAAATGGAAATTATAATATATAAACCTGAATTAAATATATATAAAACCCATAATTTTCAGGAGATGTACGTACGACTAATTTCTTGGAGACATGGTCATACGTATGTGTACGTACCATACATTAATGGAACAAAAAACAAGAAAAGCTTCAGGTTCAGAACCCTTTTCTCTCTCATCCCTCTCTCTCTCTCTCTCTCATCTGTGTGCATTAATTTGAATCTGACTGAAACATTCAGATAACAAACCAGAAAGAGAGAAAGAAAGGCAAATTATAGATGCCCAATTATAGAGAATGCATGATTAAAACGCTGGATTAGTACTGAAAGTGAAGATCATCAATGGTGGAGAAAAAAGGAGAAAAGTACAGAAAGAAGGAATTATTACATCGAACTAATTAAGGATTCATTTCAAACTTAATTGATGTTGTAATGTAATAATCCTCTAATCTTCACTCTCTAACCAAAACCCACCTGCATTCATGGCTGGGGGAACATCATGAAACCTGATCGAACTACATGAGTAGTCATATATTTACAGAGAGAAACAAGTCATCATCATCATCCATCACAGACACCCACAAACAGAAACATCCATCTTTTCAAGATATGATGATGATCACTTTCTACCTGATCAGAACTCAAATCAAGAGACCAAACCATAATTAAGATCAAAGAGAAGAATATATGAAACAACTGAAGAACAGAAGCTAACATGGAGAAGGAGGCATGAGATTCAACCCTAAATCATCCTTCTCAAGTACCAATCTCGTCTTGTTCGTCTCCACCGAGGAATTATAGCATTCGGGGTGTAATCTTTTCTTGGAGGGCAGTGGCACCCCGAAGAGCTTAGTTCTGCACGGTTCCACGTTTGCAGCTGCCTCTTCAAGAATCGTCAGACTGCTCTGTGAAGTAGTCTTGCTGGCCGCAGCGGAAGAAGAGTTGAGGTTGAAAGCGCCGAAAAGGGTATTTACTTGCTTCTTGCCTGTCGTCTGGTTCTGCCCAATGAGCTGATTCAAAGGCTTTTGCTGCATTGCTGAGGATCCATTAATGGGAGTGCAGGCGGCGGCAGATGATGAGTTGCAGAGAAACAAAGAGGAACTGTAGGAATTGCTTGGAGCCACTGGCTTCACATGGTTCTGCACAAAGTATATGATGTCGTTGTACAGTTTCCTCATGTGAGCTAGTTCGGATATGAGCATGTTGTTGTTTCTTCTCAGTCTTTCGTTGTCTTCGGAAAGGGCGGCTAAGGAGTTGTTGTTGTAGACGCTGCCGTTGCCGTTGCCGTTGGGTGAGTCGCACCATTTCTCGTCTGAATCTGGTGGGGAGATGCTGACTCGGGTGGGGTAAGGGAAGAAACCTTGGCCAGTGAGGTGGTGGTGGTTGAGGGCCACTTGCGGCTGAGCTGTTTTCCTCCGGTGGATCTCACACAGCAAGTGCTTCTCCCCTTTCTTGAAGAACTCATTCGCGAACTCCCATCTGTCCGGCACTATCTTTCGGAAACCCTACATTCATCATCAAACAAAACAACGAATTCAAAATCCCACAAACCCCGAATCATCAAAACACCATTTCATGCACATAAATATATATATATAAATAAAATCAGTACGCGTGTGTGAAAACTGGGAGGAGTAGACTATCATCATTACATAGGTATTGAGCTGGCGGACGAAGCTGGAGAAGTTGTTGTGCTTGAAGTAGTTAGGGAGGAGGTCACGGGCGAACTCCGGCGGCCGCCAGACGACAAAGGTGGAGTCGTCTTCTCCCCAAGAGACGATGTGGTCGGTGGTGGGATCATCAACAAGCTGATATGTCTTGGTCAGAAATGGAGCTGGGACAGTTTTCTGTGAATCTAAGGACAACAATATACCTTCACAGTTGTCGAGCATCAAGGCCATGGAAGAATATGCAAGAAAAAAAGAGGTAGAACTGAATTTTCTTGATGGATTCTTGCAAATGAGGGTTTGGGGTTTTGAGGGGGCTTTGATGAGTGGAGGTGTAAGTAATTTGTATGGAGATTTTTGGACTTTGAGAGGGGGGGGGGGTTGAAATGTTTATATTTACCAAGGTGACCTCGGGTAAGTAGTGAGAGAGGAATATGTGTCTGTTTGTCTAGGATTGTGGAAATAAGGGCCTCTCAAGACAAGCCCGTGACATAATCTCTCTCTCTCTCTCTCTCTCTCTCTCACTAAAAAATTAAAGAATATTAGGGATGAAAAAAATGAGATATATACTAAAATTATAGTTAATTATATATACATACGAAATTTATTTTATTACTATAATAATTTTCATAAGTTTAATAATGACAATATCGATTAAGCAAATGTTGGAACTAGCTAGCATATTCGTAACGAAAAAAAAATTATAAATAAAATATCACTATAAACAAAATAACGACACAGTGATGACAACAAATATAATTGTGTTATATTTGTATTGTTCCTAAGTATTTTAAGTGATTATTTAATGATAATTTTTTATTAATAATTATATTGTAATAAGATAAAAACCACTGTCACTTATAGGACATCTTTACTAATTACCAGCAACTTTAAGATTGTTACTTAAATTTGTCGCTAATTTATGTAGGCATGTATTTCACATCAATTACAAATAAGAAGTTTCAATGAGTTATAAGTTCCAAAGTCTCCTCTCCCTAACGAGATATTTTATTTTATAACATCTATGTGAGGCTTGTACAATGATACAACGTTTGATGCCTTGGGCAACAGAACCTGGTCGAGTTGCATGTTGCACCACTAAATTATATATGTAGGCAAACGTTTGATATTTATTGTAGAAGAGGAGTTTGAACAGTTTATAAGCCCTGATGTCTCTTCTCCCTGATGAGGCGCCTTTTGAGGATGAACTTATGAGACTCCTACAAAACTAATTAGTACCAATAAAATCTCGTACAACGAATATCGATCGAATTTCAAATCGTATCCATTAATATTAATTTTTATTGCAGTAATTAGTTTTTGTGTGTATAGGGAAATTTTTGGACAGTTGAAAAATGAGGAAGAAGAAATTAATTAAAGGGGTGGGGGGTGGGGGGGGGGGGGGTTTAAAACTTTTTTATACTTTGTCCTTCGCCTTTAAACACTGATACTGCTGTTTTGTTGGACAGTGTTGCGTTTCCACTGTTTGACGATTTTTGTATTCTTCTGCGGTATTAATTGCGCTTTCTATGTCGTGCCTCTTTTCATAATTAATGAATTAGGCTTCCTAATCATAATTAGCGGAATCCTCATTCTTCATACATCATCCGTAATCATGATTAATATATGTAGCAATTATCATGCCCCAAGAATCATGTTATAAGCAAAATATCCAGATCAACGACAGAGATCCACCCAAAAACAAGTAAAAAGTAAGCAATAAAAAAAAACAAGTGGAAATTTTCTTTTTACTAATAATAATGAATAAATAACAGTAACTTCAACCAATATATCAATATAACTAACAACGATAAATAACTTATAACAACTCACATAAAGTGAGACAAATACCCACCGACTTAAACCCATAATCTCTTGAACTTGTTCAAAGGACCTCAGCCTTAGCCTTAACAATCAATACATCAATTTTAATATTGTCACTATATATATTTAATAATAAGAATTTTTATTTTGTCCCAACAATGAGTTTTATAGTTTAATTAGTAATTATTATTTATAAAACTATTATTAGCAAGAATTAATGACAAAATTTTTTGCATAAATTTGTACTAAAAATAATTAACGACACATATATATAGTAATGACTTAATGGCAATAAATAATTAATATTGTCACTATAGATGAGACACTGATTATCTATACCGACAACTCTATGCACAATTTTTATCACTAGTTAATAATATAACGACAAGAATCAAAATTATTGTCTCTTAATATCTATTTTTAATTATGATGTTTTAATATTGTCGTTCGATTTATTATCATTAATATTAAATTTTGTTGCTGTGATCGAAGAAAGCAAATTAAAAAGACTGTACATATTCCCTCAATTTATATATCAGAGAAGATCGAACGTTGACACATCAACAACATAGATACGTCCTCACTTATTTATTGATTCCCACATGGTTAGGTATAAGTTGATGATATTAAGTTAATTATAGAGATTTTGATCGGCACATATAGTGCAGACGCAATCTTCTCTGACTGGTCTGTCAAATACTATATACTACTGGATAGTCACAACTTTGATTCTCTTATTACAAGATATTGAATCTCTTATTCTATTTCATACGCAATATACATACAAAATCCAACATTGGTATATTTCAAAAAACATTTCACACACGTAATATGCATATCAATAATTTTTTATTTACGTACAATTTAAATTTATTCGTCTGATCAGTTTTCATCAATTTCTCACAATATCTTTATTCCATTTCAATTTATTTAACCAAATTCATATGATAAAAATTCAAATTATGCACAAGCAAGCATCGATCGATCGAATGTATTTTAACTGCAAGTATAGAGGTGAAATGTGAAGCAATATTGTGATGATGATTAAAAACAAAACAAGTGATGTCCTCTTGCCAATTTGTAGCTTAGCCCTTTGTTGTTTAGCGGTCACCAAACCACACACAGAACACACACTAATCCCCACCCTACTCCTACTCCTACTGCTTCTGCTTCTCTTGCAGAATGTATGTATACATATATATATATATATATATGAGGAAAAGGCACACATCGAATTATGTGATGGGATTCTTCTTCGATTGTTTTCTTTCTCTTTCAATAATATATATTCCAAACTCCAATACACACAAATATACAGACATATATGCACTCTGCTCACTCCATCTTTCCTCCTTCTCTCTCTATATATATATACACATAAAATGATATTTTTGATCTTATAATTATAAATCGTTAATACTTTTGGTTATGTAATTTATTTTAAATATTTAGTCATTTTTTAATGAATTTAGTCATGAATATTTTATATCTGATACTTTTTTTTTTAGCAAATTTAGTCATATTTTGATAATTTTGGTCTCCTTTATACTGGAGTAGATTTCATTTTTAGTACTAGCATTAAAATTATCAAAATAGAACTAAATTTATAAAAAAAAATTCAAATATTAGATATTTATGACTAAGTTCGTCAAGAATAAGACTCAACATTTAAAAGAAATAAATTATAAGATTAAAAGTGCTAACGACCTATAATTATAGGACCAAAAATATAATTTTATAGATATATGTAACATTCCTGTTTTCCCTGCCAAGAAACACAGAGTACACACACAGTGCCATGCACGGACCATTGATTTTATTGTGGGCTTTCCTTCTTTGTATATATATATATATATATATATATATTCTAAAAAACAATGAATTTCTTTGACTATTCTGGAAAATTATAGAAACTTTGATTGGATACAACTTATCAAATGATAAACGCAATAATATTTATTAAATAACACTAGAAAATGATATAATTTTTGTCGTTGTTAGCTACAATAGTTAAAAGTAAAAAATTATAAAAAATATTAATTAATTATAACTGTATAATAATTTTTAGTCATCGTGTCTGCATGCAAGCTCAATTAAACATTAATCATAACTAAAGAATTATGACAAAGGTTAACTATTTGTAGTGAGAGCTTAAATTTCACATTTTTTTCCTTCATATATATACACGCAATATGTTGAAGTAGTTCAGCAAAAGGTAATTCTAAAACATATTAATTACAATATGTACATAATTAATATATATTAGTACAAGTATTAGAATTTTTTATATATATATGTTGAATGAATTTCTTCTTTTGTGTTTGATGTGGCGTGCGGCACGATTAGTGTTTTGTTGTACGAGGTATTGTTCGTTCTTGTTTCGTATGAACCTTATAATTTTATCTTATAAAAGACATTTCACTAGATAAATAATGCCTTTAGGACATATAAACCACCAGACTCTTTATTCACGACTGATGTAGGACATGTGCCCACATCATCAGCTCCTAGGCGAGGGGTTTAGGATGGACACATGACCTTATATATTTCCACAAACGACGCCAAACGACGTGGAGTGCGAAGCAATCGATGCCCTGTTGCATGAGGCATTGTCTGTATAGATTCTGCATAAATCTTACAGTTTGAGACGCTTTTTCAAAATAAAATCATAAGGCTCGTATAAAATCAGAATTGACAATATCACACACAATGAAGCGTCATCGTTCTATCTACTTTAAACACATATATTACACATAAAACATTTATAAAGTATTTTATACACATAACACATATATATAAATAAAAAAAACACATTGAGAAAAACAAAAATTCCTAGTGAAAAACACCTGGCAAAACTGAATGAACGTAAATTTAACTGGGGCAGAACTAACACATGGTGGGCATATAAGAAAAGTTGTGTGATGGATTCATTTTTGATGAGTTAAGGTGGGGCCCAAAGCAAAACAATAGGAAAATGATGATGAGCAATAATTTTAGCAAGATACACCACTGATTAATGTTTTGATGATGGGTTGGAGCCTTAGAGTATAGTCATAATAATTACAGGGTGAAAAGAGTTGCAACTGTTGTAGTTCCCCACGCCCATGATGTTTTTTTTCTTTCTATCTCTTTTCAGATTTTTGTGGCTGTTCTCCACATTCATCTATCCATATATACAATTAGTGGGACTGCCCAAAAAGTAGTTTCTTGAGCTTGCAGTTATGAATCTTTGTCTAACAACCGGAAATTTTTGGTGTGTGGCTATGTAGCTAGTAGCTTTGTTAATTATAGTGTCACCACTAAAGGACTAGATATAAATGATTTTTTCTTTTTAGGAAAAAAAAATTGGGTGGTTTCGATTCGATCTTTAATATGAGTTAGAAATTTTCTTTTTTTTTTTTTGAAAAGAAATTATGAGTCGTTTATAAAGGTATTTACAAATTATGAGTCACCAGGATGCAGTTCCTATAGGTTCAAGAGGTAACTCTGTGCATCTAATACTTTGTCCTATAGTTGAAGATAATGCTTTGTTTCGTATAATATTTAGTTCTCAATTCTGCTTGGTGATTGGATCTAATACAATTTTGTCATTCTTCGACCCCACAACCTTGTTGGATGCAAAAATTACCTCCAAATACACCTTGTGCATTCTAAATTTGGTTATGAACAACTCGTCGAAAAGGGATATTCAGTGCATACACTTAAGTTCTTTGATCAAAACTTAAATTGAATTTGCCTTGTCAATTCCTGATCCATGTGGGATGGAGCATCATATCAATGAAGCCTTGCATTGGTAGAGAAAATCAAACCTACAATTATCTAATTGGAAGTGATCCATTCTTACTAATTGACTATGGTTTTTATGAAATGACTAAAACATTGGAATAGCTAAGAGCCATGGCTAAGTTTTTGTCACGGCTAAAAGCCACAAGAAATACTTTTGCCATGATGAATATGATAAGTTTTTGCATTGAATTTATTTACGCATAATTAATAATAATCATTTACCACGATTTCTAGTCCATAGCAACTAAGTGTAGGCAATAATAAAATTTTTCTAGTATATATTAGTGATCCTGCAAATCATTACAGAATTACAATTTCACCACTGATAATTTTTTCTTTTTCCAAAGGTCAGTTCCCTACAACTCCGCCAACTCAAAGCGAAATTGAATTTATAATCACTAAGAAGGAATATAATATTGAGACAAACTCCATACTCAAACATCTAAACCGTACAATTTAAACAAGGAAGAAATATATATACATTATGATTTATAATAATATCGTCAAATATCTCAATAAATTAGAATTTATTCGATTTTGATCTTTAGAGTTTGAAATAAATTACAAAGTATTTAAAAAGAGTTTGTAGAAAATAAACAGGACTGCACTGTCAGCTTCAAGTCCCGATATTCAATATCAATTCAGAAATAGGGAGTTGAAGAAGACTTTCCAAACAAGTTCTAAAATTGATTTCCTCAATCTCGCCAGCGGCTGACATGGAGACTACCCACTAGGCTCCTTTCTATTTTTATTTTATTTTATGTTGAAAAAATTATCACCTTTTCAAATTTACTATAATTAGAAATATATTTTCGTTATTAATACTTCAGCTCATTTATAGGAGGTCTTTGTTAGAGTTTTTATAATAAGATCGGGTTGATCTCCTAATCTGTAATTTATTTATGTAAATTGTTCGTGTCTTTGTGTAATTATAAAATCAACTCAAGGTAAGTTAAAGAAAATATAAGGATAATTTATGTAATGTTATCGACGTTTTTGGGGAATGTACGTGTAGTTTTTCAAACAAGAGTGCTTTATATAATAATTCGATGTTACTGCTTTTTAAAAAAATAGATGTAATTTATGAAAATAAATTATAAATTAGAGAACGTAGATGTAATTATTTCTTGGGGTTAATTATTACAGCATTCTCGTGATACTTTCCTTGGATTTTTCCCTATCCACACATTAATTCTTAATTTATTACCAAGGCTATATTCTTTCTTACAGGGGGTCTGATTCATGTTACACTGGAGGGAATATGTCACATGTTGCATCGATCTAGAGGTGCTCCCATGCCCTTAATTTTGAAACGGATCTATTGAATTAAATAGGTGTTCACGACGAATTCTATTTTTGGAGTGGGAATAAATTATAAAAAATATTGTAAATTTGCAAGTATTTGAAAGCGAAAAGAGAGTTGGAATTGGAGTATTTTAGGAAAATAGCTTACGATTTTATCAATAAATTATAAATATTGATATAAAATTGCTTATAACTTGTGGATTAAATCAACTTAACTTAAATAATTCAAATATAAATTCACTATGTATATAGAAAAATAGATTATCCCCTCTATTATAAAAAAAAAACAACTTACAAATCATAGTAAATTAATACTATATAGCACAACCAAACCAAATCAATGAAAAAAAAAAAAGGTTAAAGTTTTGACCATGTTTAATCAATATCTGTCACGATTTTAATCATGACTAATTAACATATTTGCTACGAATAATGTTTTAGTCTCGCCTACAAAAACAACAACCAATAAACGTTGGCAGTCGTAATTAATTAATATTCGTCATTTTTTTTATTTTTTTTACCGTGATACTTACCATAACAAAAAGTCAGTTATTTTTTTTATATTGATTGTAAATCGAAAACTCATTGTTGAGCTCAAAACATGTAAAAATCACATTGGTGTCTGATCTGGATCGAAAAGTGATGAACTCAGCTCCATGTGGTTGCTGAGGTTGAGTTCGATGGAGGTTATTTAGAAATATATGGTCTTTAAGAAAAGAGAAGCTCGTCAAACTAGTTGGGAGGTCCTCAATTAAAACCGTTCGATATTTAAATCAATTAATATTTAAGATGATCGTAAGAGATCTAAACATTAAATGTGGTCAAAACTGGAGTAAATGTGTCTTCCCATAAATACAGTGGAGTAGTAATATTTATAGATCCAAATGTTCATACAGGCGTGGTCCACACGACAGCGTCTTAGTCTATGAGCTGTCAAAGAGTCGATGATTTAGATTTTCGGCCATTAAGGTGAGTTGGATCGAGTCCCAAAAAAGTGCACGAATCCTGAATTTTTATGCTATTTTGATCATTTGTTTGATACTATGTACCCCATTAGCGTCAAAAGATTATGTGACATCAAAATATCATAAGAGATGAACACCAAATAACTATCTTTTTATTTTTTTGCAGTTACGTACACATATTTATACTATTTATTCCGGTTCACCCCAAGTAAAATAATCAATTTTCGATGCCATAATATTGATTGACTAAAATTATAAATATTTTGTTATTTGAAAAATTACAAATATCATTCTGATTTTAACATCTCCCACCCCCTAGCCCATTTTATGAACTAATATTCCCTATAAATTATTTATTTACCACACCCTCAAAATTTTTTACGTACATTTTTTAAAAAATAATTTATTTTTAAAAAAAAAATCAGCAAGAGTAAAGTAGTAATGTTCACCTCACATTTTCGTTTGAGGGTGATTAATTTATAATTAATCAAACAACAAGATGATATTTTAAATTGTCAGATCTCAAGAGATGTAGCCGTAATTTACTGTATAAATAAATAAACTTAAACATACTATTAATTATCAATGTGAATAAACTAACCCAACAAGAAGCAATCAGCGTACTTTTGTCCAAACTCCACTTAGCAACATCCAAACTAATTTTAGGGTTTGTGATGTAATGATGAACACTGGTTCAAGAAACTGACTGATATGATCATCACATGACGATACTCTTTTAATTATATGTGTCGATCGTGCGACCAAAATTTAGTGTAATAACACCAGAATTTTAGACAAGATCGAAAGGAGCCCACAAGCATAGATCTCACCCGTTCATGTATGTGTATATACATGTCGACGTTGGTGAAAGAAAAGAAAATATATATAGACAAGAAGATTCTATTCTATAATATCTAAGGTGGCAGTGGGGAAATGAAACGCCACCGCCTCTCACATGCATGCATCACCACCCTCGATATTAATTATATACACACATGAATACATACATATATGTGTGGGAGAAATAATATTTTTCTCGATATAAATACATTTTTGGTTCTCAAATATAGTTACTAATAGGATTTTTGTTCTCAAACACTTTAATGTTGCAATGTTGGTTTTCAAACTTTAACTTTTTTTTGGTGCTTTTGGTCCTTTCAATAACTTTTTCCATTAAACTTAACGAAAATTTTATTTAAAGTGAAAAAATTGCTATTTTTCTCCCATTTTTTTTTTGATATTTTTCAAATTGTAATTCAATCCATTTTTTCTATTTTTTTTCAAATTTCAAAAGAGAATAAATAAAAAAACAAATTAAAGCAATAAATTTTTTAAAATTCATTGATAATTTTTTTGTTAAAATTATTTAAAAAATTTATTGCTTAAATTTGTTTTATTAGTTTATTCATTTTTAAAGTTCGAAGAAAAATGAAAAAATAGATATAGTGGTTACAACTTGAAAAACACCACAAAATGAGAGGAGAATAACAATGTTTTCCACTTTAAATGAAATTTACGTTAAGTTTAACGAAAAAGTAAACAGAAGGACCAAAAGTGCAAAAAATATCAAAGTTTTAGGACCAAAATTGCAAATTGAAATTGTTTGAGGACCAAAATCGCATTAGTGACTATATTTATATTTAACGAAAATTAACGGCCACGTGGCCTTAATTGCATAGGACCAAAAGTGTTATTTTGAGCAAAATACTTTTTTAGTCCCATAAAATACAGACATAATTTATTTTGGTACCGCAACTATGGCATATGTCGCTTTTAGTTCCATAAAACTCATAATCACATATTTCTAATCCCAAAAAGTCATGATATTGGGATTAAAAAAGCATTGTGACTTTCGGGACTAACAAGTTCCAAAATCACATCTTTTGAGACTAAAAAGGTATAACTTTGAGTTTTATGGGACTAAAAGCGCCACCTACTATAGTTGTGGTATAAAAAATAATTCTACCCTTATTTTATGGGACTAAAGAATATTTTTTCCTGTTATTTTTAAAAATTATGGGATGAAAGTAAGAATTCTATAACCAGTGAGATCAAAAGTATAAAGGTCCTAACAACCACGTACATTTTCCTTTAAAATATTTGACGAAAAGGTTCCATTGAATGAAAGGTGCTACTTTTTTTAAGCTATAGGACCAAATGTGATAATTTCATAATTAATGGGAGCAAAAGTGAAAATGCCATAAGTTATGAAATGAAAAAGTATTATTTTACCCATATATGTGTATATAAATAGATGGCTAAATCCTGTTGTTAGTCCCACATCTCTTCTTTTTGTCTCATTTTAATCCTTCATCTTTTAAATGCACTTTAGTGGCCCTTATCTTAAAAGTTTGTCCCATTAAGACCATTAGACTTAATAAAATCTAAATTATAAGGGATGAAATATTCCTTTGAAAAGGGGTAAATTGAAAATTATCAAATTCCAATATTAATCTTCAGTGGTAGTTTTTTTAACAAAGTAAGAATTATATTATTTAAATTTTTTAAATTAATTGCACACACTAGTTTTTAGAAAAAAAATGCAAATATTGCAAATAAATAAATTACCCACCTATGAAAAAAAATAACATTTTACCTCCATGTATTTTTTAAAATACAATAATTTATCTCTCTGTATTTTTTAAAATAAAGCGATTTATCTCCTTAGACATGGAGGTAAATTACTTCATTTTAAAAGTATAGAAATGTAAATTGTAATTTTTTTTTATGATAAAAAAATAATTTGCTCATTTATAATATCAAAATGAGGTAAATTGCATTAAATTTCTAATTTTTATTAAGAGAGACCTCGGTACATACTTGTGAATTATTATGTTGATTTTAGATTTATTTTTTGTCAATTTGAAAATATAATACGATCACCCGATCTCATCAATAATAACAATAGTATAGTGATAAAATAATGGTGTATATGAGAATTTCTAGGAGAGACAGCTCAAAAACACAGACCGAATACTTATAAAACTTGTTCTTAGACATAGAAGGCTCTAACATGTCACACACACGCACGCACACATGTTAGTATGTGTGTATATATTTAAATTAGAAATAAAGAAAGAAAAGAACAAGGGCACGTTTCCCCGGACTAACTAAACGACTGCAAGTAAAAAACGAGAGGGAAAGAATCGAAAGAGAGTATTTGTAAAGGACAAGGCTACAAGGTTCTTTGCTGTCTCTTCTCACACTCTCTTTTGTCCATTCTGTTGGACCCTTTCTGCAGCCTGTATTACCATAATATTTTCTGACTCACACCACATCCTTTTAAATTCAAATCTTTATACATATAACATGTTCTCGTATTCCCCATTTTTCTCAATTTCTAAGATCAACACACACTGTCAGGCCTTGAGCCTGCCGTTGGATAGGGGAATTGCCTCCGGAACAATTGAATGGATTCTAAAATTCGATTACAAATAATTTTTTATCAATAAAAATATTATTTTAAATATATTGAATATATTAATATATATAAATATGTTATTTATGAAAATAATATATTATACTTTTTTCATCTTCTTTTCTCCAACGGATAGCCGCCGTCGCTGCTCCCCTCGCGCCCTGCGGCCCCCATCACCCTCTCCAAGCACCGCCAACAACCCCATCTCCTTCCCCTTGCATCACCGCAAGCCTCAGGACTATTGGAAACAATGCAGTAGGTGATTGCAACGGTGCAAGTGCAAATGGCGGTTGTACCTCAAGTGCGTCTTGCGGCCCCCTGGCTGTAAAGGTCCCTATTGGTACTGAAGGCGACACCCTGGCTAACTTGCAGATGAGCCCCCTATCAGGGAACATAGGCCACCCCCTCTGCAGCAGGAGGGGCTCTAAGACGTGCAACACCGACTTCCAACGGAATCCTCATTCTTCATACATCATCCATAATCATGATTAAGAATCATGTTGTACAAACTATCCAGATCAACGACAGAGATCCACCTAAAAACAACTAAAAAGTTTTAGTGAGGAAATCATGGGAGATGAGCTCCCTTCCAGTTACTGGACTCCAACCATAGCAAAGTATAATGAGACCACGGATCCCCAGGAACAATTTGTCCCGGTTTGAGAATGCAGTTTTGCTTCACTGCTATGCAGATGGAATCAAATGCGGGTATTGGTTATTACGTTCACCTAAGCAACCTAACAATGGTTCAACCAATGTCAGATGGCTCAATCAAAACCTTTCAAGAGTTTCATTCTCTTTTTTTGGATCAATTCGCTTGCAACAAGAGACATAGGAAGACGGCCTTGAGCCTCTCCACAATTCAGCAGAAGGAGACAAAGTCTCCCAGGGATATCTTCAGTGTTTCAACACTGCAGCTTTAGAAGCCCCCATAGTTATTGTGGAGGTGCGGGCCAGTGCTTTCTCTTACGAATTGTTAGATGTAGATTTGTTCGAATCTTTAGTGAAAAAGCTGGACCTTAGCTTTGATAGCCTCTTGGCATGGATGGAAAAATATATCAATATAGAGGAGGCCCAAACTTCTAGAAAGGAACGCTAATGGGAGAAGGGGAAGGATCACAAAGAGGAGAAATCCTCTAAGAAACCAAAGATGGAGTTTTGGGATTACAAAAACCCTTCCAAGAGGGGTATCTCTCATACACTCCCCTGATGCACCTATCACTCAAGCAATGATGGCGGTAGAAGATAAAAGAATCATAGCCTGGCCAAGAATGGGTAAGGATGGACCTGCTTGGACCTGGTCTAACAAATATTGTCATTTTCGTAATGAATACAGGCACACCACAAAGGAATTTCGTCACTTGAAAAAAGAAATGGAAAGACTCATCTACAATGAATGGCTATAGGAGTTTGTTTGCAAAAAAAAAAAGCGCAAGGCACTAACCTCTATCAAAAGCGCAATGCCCATAAGAGAAAGGCATATGAGGACTCCAATCCTGAACCCTCATAGGGAAAAGGGCACAAGCTCCCAGCATAGGGATGCCCAGAAGAATCTAATCCCCATGGAAGGGGTTATTCGCATAATCGCATGAAGTCCTATGAAGGGAAATTCTCACAGGCTTGAAAGGTCTAGATAAAGGAATTGGAGAAGAGTGTGCACACAGACGTCTTGGATGTGGAAGCAATAGCTGACACCCCCATCATCTAATTTGGATGCACCGAGAGGATTGGGCTGGCATTACCCAATAATGATGCCCTAGTTATTACAACTATGCTGGCAAACTATGAAGTTAGTCAATCTTCATCGATTCAAGGAGTTCGACCAACATTCTCTTTGGGTAGGGGGCATATGACTAAATGGAATTGGGAGACACCAGTTTGGAGTTTGTTGACACGTCCCGGTACATGTTTGTGGGAGAAATGGTCCGCCCTTGAAGAATGGTTGCTCGCGCTTCTCATCAGGTGAGGAGCCTTGGAGGAGGACATACATGATGAAGTTTTTGGTTGTGGACATCCCTTCCGCCTACAATGCAATATTAGGAAGGCCCACACTCAACACCTTCCTAACCACGTTTGGTATGAAGATTAAATTTCCTGTTTGGGGAGAAATATGGTAAGTAAGAGGGGATCAATTACAAGATCGAAAATGTTTTGTACAAGCTGTTCGTAATGGATAGAAATGAAGTCCTGAAGAAGTTCCTTTTAAAAAAGTCCCATATACGCAATGGGAAAGATCCTGCACTCGAGAATGGGCTCCCCATCGAAGTGGAGGCCTCGACCAAGGTTTATCTTGCAGAACAATTTCTAAACATTGAGTTGGTCCCCAGAGAGTCGGATAAAACTACTCGAATTGGCTCGCAATTGGAGATAAGGATCAAAGAAGAATTATTGTAATGCCTCGAGCACAACATTGACATATTTGCATGGATGCCTCAAGAGTTAGAGGGTTTTGATCCAGGTGAATCATGCACTACTTCAATGTAAACCCCTCCATAAAGTCTATCAAGTAAAAGAAAAGACACACAAGACAAGAAATTATTATCACATGCCACATTAAAGAAATTCAAGTCTCGAGTAGCCCTTGAATGGTATGTGTTCCGAAGCCCGAAGTTAAGCAGAAGTATATCGAAAAGACTTCTATCCGCTCCCATGAATTGATCAGCTAGTAGATTCCACCTCTGGGTGTGAGCTCTTTAGTACGATAGATGCATTCATAGGGTAACCACCAAATAATGTTGGTCTCTAAAGATCACAAGAGAGTAATCTTTATCACCTCTACAGGGACGCTCTGCTGTGTCACTATGCCCTTGGGGCTCAAAAATGCTGACCTACCAGTGGCAGGTGGATAAAACTTTATGGCCGCAGCTTGAGAAGAACATGGAGGTATATGTAGCTTGTAGAAAGCAAGAAGGCCAGTGATCACATGGCTGACCTTGAAGAAACATTTGAGGTCCTAAGACGGTACATGTTAAAACTCAACCTGGCCAGGTGCACCTTCAGAGTGAAAGATGGGTGGTTTTTAGGTTTTATGTTTATAAAAAGGGGGCATCGAAGCAAACCCACTTAAGATTAAGATAGTATTGGATATGAAAAACCCCTTCAGCATCAATGAGGCGCAACGACTCACCAAGAGGATTGTGACCCTCAGCCAATTTATTTCCAAATATGTAGAAAAAAGTTTGCTCTTCTTTAATGTGCTGAGGAAGGCAAAAAACTTCAAATGGGGATCAGAGTTCCAGAACTCCTTTGACTATCTCAAAAGATACTTGGTAGGCCTCACTTTGCTAGTAAAGTCGTGACTTGCATCTATTGACTTATTTTCTTTTATTTTTATTTGTAGTCCATGATCCCGAGTATTTTGGTTCGTGAAGGGTTTTAAAATTTATCCATTGGTCGTTGTCAATGCGTTTGAATTCATACATATTTGGTCTTGATCCTCTGATTATATATTAACTTCACAATTTCATCCTGAAAAAGAGCATTAATAAAGAGATTAAGCCTTGATTAGGTATTATAAACCACCCAAACTTCTCATCTTCAATCGATGTATGACATGTGCCTATGTCAGTCCACATACCATGCGGATAGTATATACTTCTAAAAGCTTTGCAGGATCATACCATTGGAGAGTTCAAATTTAACCCTATTCAAAGGGTTTATTTGCTAAGCTTATTAAAAAAAAATTATACATTCATGCATCTTATAAGATATTTCTAGACCTTATTTTAAAAATAAATTTGAAAAGTGTTTGGATAAAATAAGATTACGTAGCTTATAAGACATTAGTAACGATAAATTCTTAATTGATTTAAAGGAATTTATTAGGGTATTATAAAGTTATCAACTCCTTAAAATTTTTTAAAGAGTTCGTAAAACATCTTATTTTTAGAGTCTATAATTTCATTAAAACACTTATCAAATACTTTATAATATTTTATAAACTTGCAAACGAATTCTAAAATGTTCTAATTAAAGAGCTTATAAGGATCACACAAAAATCTCTTCATTAGGTAAATATGAGATGGGAAAAGTTCATTTTTTATCACTAGTTATCGTGGAATGCAACACTTGCGGACACACAATCAAATGACAATAGTACAAGTTTTAAAAACAATAACCCACGAACGATTGAAAATAGAGCAAGTGATGAACATGAAAGATAAAGTCGAAGGAAAGGGTGAAAGTGATAGAAAAACATGATAATAGATCCCACACATTCACATCTTCATCTCTTCTCACGAGAAAAAAAAATTACTATTGCATAACCACAGTTAAATAAATTCCACGTAAGAAACTAACTTTTTCATCATGAGAAAATTATTTGCCATATGTAAGAGCTATGGTGAAAACATCTCCATGGCTAATTAACAATTGACAATTGACAAATGATATGGACCATTTAAAAGCAACAAATATTTATTATTTTTTTTTGTCGATATCATGCTTCTATTTTTTTTTATTTTATTAGTAAAATAAAATAAATCATACACTAATTAAACTCAAATTCATAACTTCATATCTATCTTACATAGGACCAAAGCCCCTAAAAACATATATGATTAACTGAGTGAAAAAATAGTGGATCAGTAAGTAATAAAAGCCAAGAATTAATTAAATAAGCAAGATATATACATGTAATTAATCATAGGATAATTACATCTTCCTCCTTTTGGTGTAATTACATGTAAAATTTCCCGTGGTTTGAAAAATTACATCTAGCATCCATGAGGTTTGCATCCGTATAACAAATAAGTCCCCATATTAGTTAAAATTCACTAAATTTACTGATATTAACAAAAAAAATCTGAATGAAAGTCGATATTTACCCTCAATTGACTTATTACTGAATTATAGCAGGTCAAACAATTTTTTTCTTACTAAACATACATCTTCACATGCATTAACGCATAAAAATGTATGAGGGTAATTTGACCATAAGAAGATTTATTTGATCTGCAATGAATCAGTAATAAGTCAATTGGGGGTAAATATATATTTTTTTTATTTCTTTTTTGTTAATATAAGAAAGTTCAGTGAATTTCGACTAACAAAAGGACTTAGACAAACAAACCTTAAAGGTGCTAAATATAATTTTTCGAATCATAAAAAATTTACATATAATTACACCAAATGTGATAGGGGATATTAATCATCCCTTAAATCATAGGAGGGGAACAAAAAGGCTGTTGGATCACATGCACATCACCTTTTGTTTCTTTTCTTTTCCTTCCATCCTTCTGTTTCTCTTCTTTTAACACTGTGTCTGATCATCAAGCGTTTAAGACACGAGACGTTGCTAGAAGAAATATAATTTTTATGTAATTAATTATAATTGGTTCTACAAATCATCATTAGCTTATGTTTTGCAAATAATGTTAAAATATTTGTTATTGTATATTTAAAAACAGAGCTGATGTTGATTAATTGTGGTAAAAATTTAAATTTTTATATTAATTATGATTGATTGTATTGATTTACTGTGATTTTTAACTTTTGATAATTTATAGTATAGCAAAAAATTAATTATTTAGGTTAATTTCAGTTAATTAGACTCCCTAAAAATGTAAAATTACGTTTTTTCTCAAAATGCTGAAATTACAGTTACACCCTTATGAAAATTCACTATTTGCACCTGACCCCATTTCGTCTTATGTTTGGATGAAAAATGTCGACATTAGGAAAAAAAATTACATATATTTTTAATTTTATTTCTCATTTAATATTCTCGTATAATAATTTTATACTTATAAGGAAGAAAATATAATGATATTAAGTATTGTTAACCTCTCTCTCTCTTTATAAATACAAAAATACACATGAAAATATTAAACGAAGAGTAGAGTTGAAAATTTATGTAATCAATTTTGCAACGTCAATATTTTTCAATGAAATCACAACGGAAGAAGGTTAAATATTTTAGAGAATTTTTAAAAGAATATAAATATAATTTCAAAATTTATTTTGGAAAAAATGTAATTTTAGAACTTGTGATTTGATTCTCAAAATATATGATAATATTTGTGAATTGACTATTTTGTCCCTCTTCGAGGGTCAACTCGGCTCTCTACCCCTCAAAAGAAAGAAACTAAAAATAATAATAAAAGGTAAAATTAATAGAAAAAAAGGATGGGTCCCACCATTATATTCATCATTTCAAAGGAATATTCAGGTCCATTTTTACATGCAATAATTAAAAAGATTTCCTCTTTTTTCTTTTTAATTATTATTATTATTTTGTTTTGATTGGGGTAATGAACATCTCATGATATGAGGGGATTTCATCAATGTTCTCAGCCGTTGATTTGGGGTACGTGAAAAGGCCGTATTATTGCTGATTGTTTTGAAGAGCATAATCATGATTTACTAATTATGAAATTATAAATTAATCAAAGGAATTAAAATTAATTATAATAATATTTCACTTGTATGAACAAATCATTTTGATATTATTGATAAACATAAGAGAAGTTGAACTATTAAATATTTTAATTTTCCTCACTTCATAAAACTAAAAAGTGAAAATTAAATTTAATATTATTATTAATAATATTTTATTATTAATATTATCTTTGCTATGGTGCCAGTTTTGATCGACTCAGGAACATATTGTATTTAAATTTTTTACATGGATAACATTGATGTTAACATCGTATTTTTGGTTACTCTTAATTACATCTTAATTATTTATATATCTATAGCTCTGATTTATAATTTCATTCATATTTTTATAAATTAAATATATACTTACTAAAACATCAACATTATTTACGTTAATCATTTTTTTATATTGAAAAATTACACATATATTCTTAAAAACTGTCCGTACACAAACTACCATGATTTTAGCCGTCACAAGTAATTTTTATAATTACACTAAATATATGGATTGTGTACATAAATAAAATCATTATCAGGGATATAATTGCAATTATATATCCCAAAGGCAAAAATCATGGCTTTTATCCGTCAAATCACCGAATGAGAAGATCAGTTTCCTTTGATTTTATGAATGTAGGAATTTACATTTTTCACCGTGCCGTAAAATTAAAATTTTGAAAAGACTTGTTATCTTTTTATACTCTTTCAAATTCATGCATTTGGATTGAAATTAAAGGCTTTTAAATTAATTAAAAATTTTAAATTCATAATAATAAATTTATTAGATAAATAGATTTTAAATTCTTAATTTAGTGCCGATTTTGAGTTATTTTTATTTGTAAATGCACTATATTTTCTTAAACAAAAATACAAACTCCATAGTTGTTTTCTAAATTCTCCCAAAATTGTCACAAGCTCTTGGAACATGGTATATATGGAGTCTTATTGGGAAAATCGTATTTTGTTCGTCTGTGTTTTTTCGATTGCGTTTCATAAGTTAAAATTTTCTCAATGTTAGTCCTCACGTGCTATGTCCAATAATTTTAACATGCTATGTCCAGTAATTACCAAAAAAATGTATGAAAATAGGAAGAATATAACACACTAGGACTAAACTTGAGAAAATTTTCAAGTTACGAAGTGCAGTATGAAAAATTCGTAACAAATGGGATTAAATTGCAAAATGGATTTAATGAAATTTAACTCTCTATAATATTGTAAATGAGTAAATTACCCTCTATAAAAAATAATAGCAATTTACCTCCTTATATTTTTTTAAAATGAAGCAATTTTACCTTTCTATTGCTTCATTTTGAAAAACGCAGGGGGATAAATCGTTGCATTATTAAAAACACATGGAGGTAAATTGCTATATTTTCTTTTTATAGCGGGTAATTTGCTCATTTACAATATTACAAGAGGATTGCTTGCATTTTTTTTTAAGAAAACACTAACATATGTGACCAAAAATACAATTTTCCCTTTTTTGAAGCTCTCTGAACGGTAGCATCCTAGACTCCAAACAATAGTTATGCGACTGAACACGCTGAGGTATGGGATGCTACATCTTCGAACAATCATCAAACTCAATTAAGTTCGAACAATCAGAAGGTAAATTGCATTTAACCCATTTTCTATAGTGCCCAACAAATGCAATGATTGAAATTACTGCTTTCAATCAGTTAATACCAAATACCAAATATTTAAGATCCATGTCTTCCCTTTGGCGTGAGGATTTGGTACGGTAAAAGAAAAAGTGTAAGGGAGGCTTGTTCACATGACACGCACTCTTTTGAAGGGAACGTCTTATTTCATGGGCGGCATTAGTATGGAAACAATAATATGTGTGTGAGGATCGATGTTCATTTAGAACGAGTGCATTGAATGACTCTGTAGGAATTCTTATTAGAGTGACAACGTCGAATTAGAAATTTTCTAACGCGATAGTGTGCAAGTTTAGTCATTCTTAGATGTGATCCACTATTATAGTTTGTATTAAACCCCTCGTGTTTCAATTTATCTCTTGATTTTCGAGATAATCATATTTTGAGTAAAAACCCATTTAATTTAAAAATCAATGAGTGGCGTATTAAGAAATTATCAAAGCATCTAGGCTGACTGTTCTTAATCATTTAATCAATAAAATTCATGGATAATTAATAGTTATGTCCTATTAAAATAGTGAAATACTCAAATAGAAATCCAAATTATTTCACATCTGATCATAACAATATTAATAGACATGAGATATGCATGCCAAAAAACCAACTTCTTCTAATAATTATACCTAAATTAATTTTAAAAAAAAATATTAAAGCCTTTTGTCTCACTCCGACACAAGATAAAAAGTTAAATGACTTTCGGTCTCTATTTAATAAATACGTGGACAAAATAATTTTTTTAATCTCATAGGCAAAATTTATTTTGGCACCACAATTATAGCAGGTGCTTTTTTTAGTTCCCTAAAACTTATAATCAGACATTTTTAATCTCAAAAAGTCATATATTGTGATTTTGGGACTAAAAAGACGTTTAAAACTAAAAAGGCGCTGTGATTTTGGGACAAAAAAAGGTGTGATTTTGAATTTTATGAAACTAAAAGTGTCACCTACCATAGTTGTAGTACCAAAATAAATTCTACCATGACTAAAAAATATTTTGCCCATAAATACCTATTTGAAAAGTGGAACATGTATAAGTTTAGTGGCAAAGTATGTAGTAATAATTTTAAGGACAATTACCACTCTGAAGTATCCACCCCACATCAATTAGCCCCTTAAAGTATTAAAACCTTAAAACCCCCTTATGTTTAATATTGTAAGTTTGAAAAGTCCATTCTACCCTTACAAGAATTACTTTGTGAAAAAAAATAAAGATATTTTTAAAATACCAAAATTACCTTATGACTAATTTTAATTTCACTTGTTCATCGAACTCTTTTTATTTTGTATCCTAAAGTACTTGTAGCTTATTTTATTTTTAATTTTACTTATTTGTCAAACCAAGTTAAAATAAATTTGTACATGCATAAAATTACCATATTTATATAATTATCATATATATAAATATATATTAATCTACATTTTTTATTAGTTTATTAGCCCTTTTGATTTTATTAATTATATAATAAATATATAAATACATATACATGTATAAATTTATTTTTAATTTAATTTTACAAGCAGGTGAAACTAAAATAAAATGAGTTCCTAACCACCCCCTCACCTATTGTCTTTTTACACAAATCACTCTTGCCTTTTGAAAAATTACAGAAATCAACCCTGACAGTTTTTAAAACTCAAAAATACTCCTGTCAACTACATCAACCTTTAAAATAATTTTTCAAGAACAAAAATGCCCTTAGAGTGTTTTTGTAATGATCAAAAGGTAGAAGGGGTGTTAAAGTAAATATTTATGAATATGAATAATATCATTCACCAAAAAAAGAAAAAAGAATATGAGCAATATGGCCCCTTATATATTTTTATTATTTACAATCATTTTTAATTTTAATTTTAATTATTTTATTAACTTTTTTATTGAATCTCTATATAAAATTGTACCTTTTAATAATTAAAATATTAAATTATTTAATTAATATATAAATAAAATTAGTTAATAGAATATAAATTTAAATTAAAAAATTATCACACTTGTATAAATTATTAGAAATTATTAGAATTAAAGGATTAGTTATCCTCTATTTTTTATTTGTGACTACATTTTACTAAAATGAAAATTAAAAATAATTTATGTATTTTATATAAATCTAATTAGAATTAATAAAATAAATTCATTTCCTTATGAATTTATTTGTTAATAAATAAATTATTTATTTTATTAATTGTAATATGATTTATATAAAATATATCAATTATTTTTAATTTAATTTTAGTAAAATTTAGTTATAAATAGAAATAGAGAATAAGTAATCTTTTAATTTTAATAATTTTATTAAAAAATAATTTATTTATTATTAAATAGTTTAATATTAACAAAAAAATTAATATAATAATTTATATTTAAATTAAGAATTTGTATAAATAATAATAAAAATATATGGGGTCATATTATTCATCTTAAAAAAATTACTTTGGCATCCCTTCTTCCTTTTAATAATTACAAAAATACCTCTAAGGACATTTTTGTTCTTGAAAAAGTATTTTGAAGGTTGATCTAGTTAAT
Source organism: Sesamum indicum (assembly GCF_000512975.1). Classification (NCBI taxonomy): domain Eukaryota; kingdom Viridiplantae; phylum Streptophyta; class Magnoliopsida; order Lamiales; family Pedaliaceae; genus Sesamum; species Sesamum indicum. The sequence continues at coordinate 4,990,046 of NC_026151.1, forward strand.
AGGGATATTTTTGGGATTTAAAGATTATCATATGTGGTTTCTGTAGTTTTTCAAAAAATAGAAATGACAAAATTGACAATTACAGATCTCCATTCAAAAATTACATAATTATACCAAATTTTAAGAGGGGTATTTATAATTTAACTTATCCTATTTCATTTTAAAGATGTGGAAAAGTGGAGAGAGTGTTGTGATTAGAGCCTTATTGCTGCTGACAATAGATTGAGCATAGAATGCATATTTGGATTGCAGAAGAATGAGGAAGTATAAAAGAGCAGATGACCCACCCAGCAACCCTAAACAACAGCTTTATAGGGAATATGGAGGCTTTGCATTTTGGTGATGATTCAACCCTCTCCCTCTGCCTCTGTCTCTGCCTCTGCCTTTTTTTTCTATATATATCACATTCTGTATTATGAATGTTGGGAATGACTATTGCACTACCTTTTTCTTTATTCCACATTCTCTTCATATTATGGATCGGTGTAGGCTGTTGAGAAGAATTGGAACTTGACTTAGCCTTGTTTGAAAGGATATATGAGATCTGTGGCTTCATAAATTTCAACCAACTCATAGATGGTTACTACTGCACCTCAATATGCTGAAATTTATCTTTCAGAGTAGTGACTTTTACCATGACATAATGTCATTTTTTCATCAATGAATATTTTATAGATTTTATACTTCTTGATTAACAAAATGAGTATGAAAATATCACGTAAAATATTTAAATAATTCAAAAATCTACGCTATTTTTTTACCAAAATTTGGCCAACCTGACATTAGGTCCTATTTGAGAGCTATAGAGTTTCAATTTTATACATCATGTTTGATGTGATTGGTCCAAATGGGACACCAGTACTGATGTGGTATGGATTCGGCAGGCGTTCTGCATTGTTTTATGAGTTTCACGATTTTTGTCCTAAAAAGATATCTCGTGAAAAAGAAGAGGCCTTTAAAATTTATAAATCACTCAAATTCTTTATTTGCAGTAAATATGAAATACTTGCCTACATCAAGTATGAATACTCCAACAACCTAGATCTTTTAATCAAAGCACACATAGAATCTTCTTGGCATACGCATGTTAAAGTTCTTTGGGAGAAGTAAGAGCTTTAATAGGTAGGAAATTAAAGCATTGATAGGACAAGAAATGGGGTGAGTGGCATGCGGTGGAAGTGGAGATGGGAATCATCATCAATACTATTCCTACTACTACTAATTGCTATCTTCACTTTCTCTTTAATTTTCATCACTTTGTAGAGGCAAAAAGAGTTCAGTACCCACTTTTACAGGGTTTGTATAGTTTGAATTCAGACATGGTATGTTTGTAAAATGCTGCAATCACTTTAATCTTGAATGGTTTTAGTACAAATTTGAGTTGGATTGGACTGAAAGTGGACTATTTGGTTAATCAGAGTTTCAGTTTAGCTTGTCTTGCTCTCCGTCGAGGTCTGTTTGACCACCTTAGTTTCATCTAAAGCAAGCAGTGCAGACCATTTATTACAGGATGAAAATTCTTTTAATCACACATTAATGCATGGTTGGGATGCCTTGTACTTTTAGTTACAGTTTGATTTGATTATATTTTTGAACGAAAGGACACATGAATTGCACGTTAGTGTAAGAATAATGTGAGACACTAAAATGTAATAGAAGATCGATTCTTGTAAAACGGGGAGAAGAGCCCAGTTTAGCATTCAAGATCTCCAATGCCGTTGCACTGGTGCAGAAGATTGAAACCACGAGCACCAGCAGTATTCTGCAGTATCTCCTTTGCAAACGGGTAATAGGTTCGTGGCTGTTGTAGCAAGAAAGATCTCCATAATTTTGATTCTCTAGTCAAACACAGCGACATCAATCAGAAGCAAAAATATCGTTAGAATATATGCGTAATTTATATATATATATATATATGTATACACATCTCGAGAGTCTCGAAGAATCTTCATCACCTCTAAATGTAATGAAGAGACCATAATACTCCTGTTTGCATCTACTATGTGCTCTCAGACTAAATTCAGCCAATTCTTTTCATCTGTTCTAAAGTTCATTGCCTGAACAAGAGTTGCAAATAATCCTTGCGAAGAATAACATTAACGTACACGCCAACAAACTGTCTAACATCCCTGTGATCAGCGAGTTCGAGCATTCAAATAACAGAGAGGATTTTAGGAAATCATCCTAGCATCCAAGGCGATTGCGGATTAGAGATGCCACCTGATTACATTTGCAACAGTCAGTCTAATATGCACAAGGTGAGGTTATGGTACAACCTCAGGGAACAATGACGAAGCATATCAGACAGTGTCATTGACTGAACCAGGATGAGCACGACCTTACACGCATCAAACAGAACCTTAAATAAACATCAGAGCCAGTATTCTGAAACTACTAGGCCATTTATAGCCGGCACCGGAAATGTGAAGAAATTAAGGCATGTTAAATAAAGTTATAAATTGCACATAATATAGCTACAACAATTTAAGGATACATATTCTTGTTTCAGTTCTTGGGGTATGTAAGGCGAGCTGTCTCATGTCTAGCCCTGCACACACCATGTTAAAATACCAACAGAAAATGGTGAAAACAAACTAACCGGAGCGAATATACCCATGTCTTTGGACATATCCTGAACGAATCATATAATGGCCTATCAAATACATATCTGGTATTGGAGGAATGAAACAAAAGAAAAGAATATAAGTCAAACAGGGCGCAAGAGAGCCAAATAAAGTGAGAAATAAACCTGGATGAGTGCCTTCACTGCTACCATCTGTGCCTCCCCTTCAGCTGCTAGAAGTCTTAACTAATTGGACGATTTTCATGATATCGACTAGGGCCTGAGGCTCTCAAAATCCTTCATCTTAGAAGTGTATAAAACACCCACTCACCTCCCATGGCATACCATTAAATCAACACCCCTTTTTCCTAATCCTACTAAGATCAAAATCTACATGAGATCTCTAATGTGTCTTTATCAAGTGTTTGGCGCATAGATCTCATCTTGAAGATCAAAGAGCTAAACGTTAATGTGCTCCAGGCAAGATGTAAAGGCAGTCAGCTCACAAGTTTCATATTACAAATTGAGAGGTGTATTTCATAGCCTTGGAGTAGCATGCCTAATTCTGCTGATTATATATCTGACATCAACATTTGAGGAGCCATGCACCATGTCGGCAGAGAACAGAAACAGAAAAGCAAATCCTCCAGAGTTAGAATGGAAGAAGGATAATCCACCAAGCACATACATCAAGATGCTAACAGACATTTATAACCTTAATCAGAAAGATGAAAGGAATCATCATATATTGAGGCAAGTTGCAATCTGATATCTCAGAGAGATATCAATAATTTTGCAAAGGATAACCACATGATGTTCTGAAAGAGTCTTCAAATTACAATTTTTCACTAAGTTGTTACGTCCAGCATATAATGCTCAACAAAATTCATCATGGATGTTCTGTTTTTCAGCATCAAGCAGCAGAGAATGTCATATGTGTTTGAACTGTCAAACAAATGATAGCGAATACACTCACATAAGTAGGTTACGAACAACCAACTCATGCCAAGAAGTTCCGGAGATTCTAAACGGACTAAAACGAAAAGGTACTTTATAATGGATAAAGACAGAATTCTTAAACTTTGCTCTTTCCATCACTTTCAAAATATTCATTGAGAACCTGCAGCTCATGAGATTATCCAGAACATATCACTTCAAGAAGCCACAAGCCAACTGAATCACCAGTCATTTTTCAGAAGTTATAGATGCAGAACGCATCTACCCATACATGATGTAGTACGCACTTGTTATCAAGCAGTACAGGAGTTCTAGAGAGTGATTCATGATGATCAAACACAAAAACACTTTTCAGGAAACTGCAGGTCGTAACCATCATACGAAGATAAGTGGGTCCTACAAGGATAAAACAGTTAACCGTTCATGTCACAAGAATGTTACATCTAGATTCATATCATCCCATTACATATAAACCTCCATGCCAATATACTTAGAGGACTGACACAACGGACAAAGACTCAATTTACTTTCACAATCTTTACACAGGCACAGATGCTTACAAGGTAACAAAAGCATGGATGCTTCATTCACTCTACAAACCTTACAGATCATCAACTCCTTCATGTAATTACTATCCTTGCAAAGCAGGTGGAAGTTGACAGGGCGACCATCACTGCAGGAGGCTGTATCATCAACCTCACTATCTCCACACCCTTCTTTGCTATCTCTACTTTGTGCATAAATCTGCTGTAGGTTAAGCTTGAGAGTGTTGATCATGTTCTCATTGTATTTGGCTTGTTGTTGCCAAGCATTGGCCTCCAAAGCAAGCTGTTCCATTCGCAACTCAAGCTCCATATTCTTCTTGTTGATAGCATCCAACTCTGCTTCTTTCTCACGAAGTTTCTGAAGCACCTTGTCTTCAACATGTGAAATTATCTGGAGTTGATTTGCTTGAAACTTTTCCGCAATAGCTTGCCTCAGATGATCCCCCTGTCAAAGATTGTACACGTGAATCAGACATGATATTGAATCTAGGCTTAGACAAAAGACTTACCAATAACAGTACAAAAGCTCCGGCTAATCATGAAAATTGAAAACTCAATTATTACATAAAAAATTTGCTTGAGTCAGTGTTGAACAGTGGGAATCAATAATCAAACTTTCAGGAAGCATCTTTCTCATTCTTTGTACTTATAAGTCATAAGATTCCATAAAATAGGAAAATTTATACGTTACTTCTCAATACGATCCTTAGCTTTTATTTTTAACTTAAATTGCCTTCTTCGATCAACTCTAACATCATAGGTTATAGAAATTCCATGAAATATAATTAGAAACACATTTACGAGGACAGAGCATTCAGAAGTAGGTAAGCTAACTTTGGGATCCTTGGAAATGTCTTAATAGGTTTGTTTTACTATAAAATAGTCAAAGCAAAACTGTCGTGCCTAGGCCCATCAGCCAACCTGAAGATCCTCAAGATACAGAAGTACGAAGCAATTATTAAAGTGAGTTAAGTAATTACCTAAGAGGCTCAAGCAATAGGTGTTTGCTAGAGCTGGTTAAGCAATTAATTCTTATCCAACCCAAGACGGGAAGTAGGAGTCTCAGAGAGACATAGAAAGGATGACTCTTAATGATAATTAATTAAATGTCCTACAAGCAGGATACATAAGTTGCTTTGTGACAGACTTTATCAGTACATGTAGAAGAGCAAGGTTGACTTGAGGAGAGGACATATATGCCTATCTTGAGTGTCAAACTCATGTTGCCAACAGGTATTGCATGGTAAATAGATTGATGTCCAACTTTTCTATAGATATACTCAAGCAGCCAAATACATCCTGCATGGAAATTCATAACTGTCAATGTGTAACCGTTAATGTTATCTAATTCTACATGCACCATTAAGTGACATCAGACCTTTCATCCAACAGCATCTGTAAGCACTCTCTAATTAGAGCAATGACTTACTCCAGTTAGAAAAGTTTCCAAGTCAGTTTCCAATAATCAGAATCTAAATTTGCAGCAAATATCCCCTGTAAACATTAATATTCAAACAACAATTGAATACTTAAGACTGCAGAATAGCCTGGAGATCATTTGAATCAATCTACAAATACCAAGTGAAACATCATTCAGTACTAAAATGTTTGAGATTCCATTACTGACATGTTAATATTTCAAATCTTTGTAGGAGCAATCGCAAATCAAAAACTCATGAACTACCAAAGAGAAACACCAAAAGAAAACAAGAAAGAGAAGGATAATGAAGCTTCATTTTCACATCTGCTTGGACGCTGAAACGAGAAGCCTTTATCCATAGCTATTTATAATTCTGAATGAGTCTCCGAGTTCTTTAAATCACACAGCAGTGAATCTAGTTTCCAATTTGGAAGAACTAATCAAGAGACACACAAACATTTCCCCAATCACACATAAGCAAACAAATTCGAATCACTCAGGAGATAGACAAACTTGAAAAAGAAACATTTTTTAACCAAAACAGAGCATGAAATTAACGCCCATTATCTCCCACCTGAAGTTTAATATATCTATAAATCTCCGCGTCCTGTCTTTGCAACTCACGATCAAGATCATCGCCCACAAGCCCCAGCAAAGCCGAGTCACCTGAAGAAGCCAGTCGCGAATTTTCCAACGAAAGCCCGAGCCCGGTTGACACTGATCGGGCCTGCAACAAATCCGCAGAGGATATCTGGGACTTGTTATCATTATTGTTATTATTGTTAGTTTTCTCCAGAAAAACTTGCTCTCTCGGCCTCTTTTTCTTGGGCTCCAGCCCGAAATTCCAGTGTAAATCCAGCCCGTTTTCTTCTTGAACCGGGCCGGGTGCCAAACCAGCCACTTGAACTAAACCCACAAAGAAAAAAGAGAAAAGCATTAGAAAACACGATCAATTCCATCAAAATAATGAAATTAGTGTGAAAGATCAGAGAAAATACAAGGAGGGATGTAAGGGGGGTGATGATCAAGGAGATTGGGGGTGTTGAAATAGTTCACTTGCTGAGAAATCTGCCCCTCCATGTTGTTGTTGCTAAAATCCCTGAAAGGGAAAAAAAAAAAGAAAAAAACAAGAAATCGATGGTGCAATCAATTGAGAGCTGTGGCAGAGACAAAATTAATGTAAAAGAAACGTGAGATTTTTCTGTGTTGTTTTAGCGTGCGGCGGTGGATGCTATTCAGTTACGGTACCTGAAGAAGGGTTTGGATTGCTGCGGCTGTGAGGATGGATGCTGAAGAAATTGCTGAAAGTGATTTTGAGGGTACGAAGCCATGGCCGAATTGGGAGAGCGAAAGAGGGGAAAAGAAGAAAATGGCGATGGTCTTTGAAACAAGGAATACTGTTGCAAGAGGTGGTTCAGAGATGAGAGAGAATAATTTTTATATTTTGCTATTTGGTCCTTAAAGTTTTATATTTTTCTATTTGGTCCTTCAAGTTTCGGAAAATTATAGAGTTCGTTGCTTTTTCTAGATTATGATGATAATAATAATTCAATCTATGTAAAATAGAATAAAAACTCAATTAATAGTTATATAATTATATAACATATTAATCAAATATAATAAATATAATTTTTATTATGTGCATTGTATTGCATTTTTTTAAATTAAATAAATAAATGTGGTGATTATCATAAATTCGATGGAATATATTTACAAACATATTTTAAAATTTATAATACAATTGAGAGAAAAAAGAAGAAAAATAAGAAAAACATATCAGAAAGTAAATAATTCACTTGTCATTTTTTTTCACAATGCACAACAAATATGGTATAGTACACAAGAATAATAATAATAATAATAACTAGTAATTTGGCTTAATATTATTATAAATAAAATATGCATAATTTTTTATTATTTAATAAAAAATATAAATAATAAGTTAATATTATATTTATGAGGAAGTGGTGATAAAAAAAAATATGATATAATATTAGAGAGAACAAAAGATGTCTAAAAGTAAATAAGAAAAAGAAATAACTACCAAAATAAAATGGGAGTGGGAAGTTAGGAAAATAAATTAAAGGATAAAATTGAATTTTCAAAAGTCGGTATGGTAACGAAATTTAAGCCACGTACACTGATTATAAGACGTGTCAATTTTTGTAAATGATAGAAGAAATAATTGTCCGCTTCTCGTCACCCATAGGACACGTATAGTATTTTGAAAAACATTAGAATCTATTTATTATGTAGGACTATTTATTATTTTATACCAAATGTGTTTAAAAATTTCAAGTAGTGTAAATCATTTTACATCAATAATTTTTTTGGGTGAAATGTAAGTTTCATTCAACCAAGAATAATATGTACAATGTACTCCGGGCATACCCGGAGAGATACAAAAGCCCACGCTAAAGATTAAGAACGATCAAAACCGTGTGGGAAGAGTGTCCAAAGGACCCTATACAATGTAACCTTGACTAAATTTATAAGCCTCTCGGGACAGGCCGTTGACCCCTCGAAAATGACTTCATTGCGCTGCCTCCAAAGTGTGTACACCGTGCATGCCAAAGCGAGGTGTCGCGCTTTGTTCTGCACGGAAGAACCTGTCTTCTCCTTCTTGAGCCACTTGACCGCACTTTGAAGGGTTGACATAGTCCGGTTAATGCCAAGCCAGTGTCGGATGCGGGACCAAACGAAGTTGCTGAACGGACACTCAAAGAAAAGGTGCTTGGCCGATTCCTTGGTGTTGATGCATAGCGAGCACAAATCCTCCTCTTGGAGGAATCCAAGTCTGTCCCTCGTAGCTAGTCTACCGCGCAAGCCAAGCCACAAGATAAATGAGTACTTAGGCGGGATAAAAGCCTTCCAAATAGCTGCTTTCCAAGGCTGCCTCGCAAGTTTCGGCCTGAAGTACTCATAAGCTTTCGACGTTTGGAGACCCTTCGGGGTGGACCATCTCGTCATTTCTACATAAGGTAGACACCGTTGACCCATTGCACCCACAACGTGTCTGCCTTGCGGTGAATGTTCCATAATACCCGGGCAAGGAGGGCCACATTCCAAGACTGTATGTGTCGAATTCCGAGTCCACCTTCTTCCTTGGGATGGCAGATTTCCTCCCAAGCGACCGGTGCCCTCCGAGAGTTCCATAGAAAGTTCCTACAAAGTCGGTGGATTTTCTCGATGACCGCCGCTGGAAGTGGGAAAACTTGGAGCCAGAAGCACTCCACCCCCTGAATTACAGATCGGATAAGTTCCAGTCGGCCTGCATAAGATAGGGATTTGCCCGTCCACTTCGAAATGCAGTTGGCAATTTGATCCACAAGCGGTGAGTAGTTGGTGACCGAAAGCCGCTGTGCCGCTAGTGGAATGCCAAGGTATCTGATCGGCATCTCACCTCTCGCAAATTCCGTCCGAGCGAGAATCATTTTTACATCAATAATTGAATCTACATTATGGAGATATGAAATAATTCAGACTAGTGGATGTGAAACAAAAACTCTTTGAGTAGAGGAAGATGAATATACTAGAAAGTTCTAATATAAAGGAGTAGTAGCCATTTGAGGGTATTTTGGGATATACCTTTTGGGGTCCAATAGCCATCAATGCAACATTCAGTACATTAAGGGTTAAATATTTAATCAATTTTGATATATATTATTATTTATAAAAAAATAAAAAATAATAAAATTAACCCTACTCCCAACTGCTAGGCTCCCTCCCCTCAGCCCGCTGTCCACCCCACCCCCCGTCACCAGGTTTCACTCCCTGTCGCCCACCACACCCCCCTCACATCGTCCGCCCTACCCCCTTGCGCCACCCAACGCAGAGCAGGGCAATGTCACAACCTTGGAGACCGTGCATTGTGGTGGCCCATGGTTGATCTGGCAACTGTGACACGGTGACCTCAACGCAATTTTGGGTGACCATAGCGGGGACTTTCGGCTAGGGGTGGGCATCGGGTCGGGTAGTTCGGGTCGGGTACCCGACACGTCGGGTTTGAAAAAAATGAACCCGAACCCGAACCCGACTAAGTCGGGTACCCGACCAGAGTACTTGACAGTCAAGTATAGCATCCGACTAAAAACATGATCCAACTTCAATCATTAATTCAAAAGATGGGCACATACATTGCAAATATACATATGACAAATCATCTCCAAATCATCTCCATAAAGTGCAATGAACATAGATAATATAAAACATCCATTAACTAAAACTCCATGCCTACAGACTGAAAAAGCAACTAGCTCCTATCACATTTTCATCCTTGAGTCTTCGACCTGTCAAGCATTAAACATACAAAGTGGAAAAACTATTAGAGAAAGTCAAACAGATTAAAAATTTAATATTACACAATGAGGTTCTACCGTTTTAATACCTTGTCAAAAATTTACAAGTACCAGTTAGCACTTAGCACCATTAAATGTCAATAATTGTTGAATCAACCCCCAACTTAGTCAACTCTACAACAAAATAGAAAGTAGTTAGACAAGTAAAATATATAAGTAGAATATATAGAATTGAACAATAATCAAAATACAAGAAAAAAAATAAATAAATACCTTTCTCAACCACTTCAAGTTCACTCAAATCCTCCTCAATGCTAATTGGTTTGGAGTCTTTTCGTATCCAATCTTGAGTACAAATAAGCGCTTGCACTATTTTAGGAGACAAAGAGCTCCTAAAAGTGTCAAGAACACGACCACCGGTACTAAATGCGGATTCCGGGCAACAGTTGAGATTGGAACTGCTAATATATCCCGAGCCATTTTGGAAAGAATGGGAAACCTTTGGGCGTTTACTCTCCACCAATTTAGTATGTCAAATTTGTCTCTATGCATTTCAACATCCTCACCAAGATATTTCTCTAATTCTGATTTCACTCGATCCCCTTTTCCACCTGACTTGTACATACTGAACTCTTGTTCGATGGTGAACGTACGAGTCGCTTCATAATCAGTGTATTGCGTAGATGTCCCAACTGAAGAGGAAGATGATGAAGAAACACGACTAAATGATGATCCCGGGCTTTCTAGCGTTCCTTGAAGACTATGACCGTATCTCACCTTATAATCATTAAACAACTCGTAAAGTCCATCTCTCACTTGTTCTTTCATCACATTGCTTTGTTCAGTACCACCATACAATTTATCAAAGCTAAATTCAATGAACTCCAATTTGTGACGTGGATCAAGGATCACGGCATAATATAAAATCATATTCATCTTCTCAATTGATCCCCAATATTTATCATACTTCTCTTTCATCTTTCTTGCCATCTCATTTAATTCAACATCATTACTACTTAACCAATATCTGAGAAGCAAGTCAACTTCACATATTTCACGAAAACCAGATTAGATGTGACATACAAAGCACCAGAAATGCGCAAAGTGAGACTGTAAAAGTGCTTTAAAAATTTCACCAATACCTTTGCCCTCTCCCAATCATAATCCGTCGGTATCCCATCAAATGGTTGTCTCGAAAGATCAGTCTTATAGGCAAGATCTACATCTTCATAAGCATCAAATGCGAGCTTAAGGTTTATAACCGTCTCCAACATCATGTAGGTAGAGTTCCATCTAGTAGGTACATCAAGAGATAACAATTTTTTTGTTTCCAATTTTTCAAATTCAACACACTCTTGAAATTTTTTGTACCTAGCTGGAGAATTCCTAATATACCTGATGGCCCCTCTAATACGAGAGATAGTTTCATGCTCACCCTTTAAACCATCCTGCACAACGAGGTTAACTATATGTGCCATACACCTCATGTGCACATATCTCCCACCTAAAATGTTTTGCCCCCAATTTTCAAACTTCTTTTTCAAGTAAA
>NC_026151.1:5001545-5032881 GCF_000512975.1 Sesamum indicum
CAAGCATTTTTCTACTCCTTTACCTATTTCTTCACTTTTATGCCCAATAATTGGACAAAAGTTCAAAATTCTTTTGTGCAAGTTCCAATCATCATCAATAAAGTGAGCAGTGAGACACATATAATTGACTTTTTGAATGGATGTCCAAGTGTCTGTAGTGATGCAAACCCGTTGAGCATGATCTTTAATGAACGACTTCAATCTTGCTCTTTCATGCACATATATATTGAAAATATCTTTTGTTATTGTTCTTCTTGATGGAATAGCAAACATTGGGCATGCAACAGACAAGAAATGCCTAAATGCAGGATGTTCGACTAACTTAAATGGAAGTTCATCCACAACCAGCATGTGACACAAAGCTTCTCTAGTTTTGTCTTGCTCAAATCTCCAATTAACAAGAGGGGCATCTCTATCACCAATGCGAGTTGGTTGGAAAGATAATCTATTTTGATTTCTGGTGATTTCTTGGGGTTTTTTCTTGCAAGATTCATAATAATTCTTCAAATGTCTAGTTCCATGTGCTTTTGGATCGGTTTTGATCTCTCTACTACAATATTTGCACCTAGCCTTTTGGACATTATCCTTTTCACAATGAAATTTAATGAAATGATCCCACCACGGTGATCTAGAAGCCACTACCATCTTTTTTCCTCCTCATCCTCTCCCTCCAACTCCTTATCAATATTATCATCTATATAATGCTCAAGATGATCACCACTAACCTGATTTTCCAATCCATCCATATTTACAGTTTGGGCATTCGGTGACGAGTTAGACTGAGATTGAGAGTGACTTCCAATTCCGTCCATTGAGAAATCAATATTTCCAATCTGCAAAGTATAAGAACGAAAAAGTAAAGCTTCGTCCAATATACATATATTTCAGATGATATATAAGAGTTATCCCATCTACTAGAACTACATATAATACCATACAACAAGACTAGAATGACTTTTACTTCCTACTTTACCAAATAAAAGCATTACCTAAAGCAAATAATGTCCATTAGCATTTCAAATAATGTCCAACAACAAATAATGTCCAATTTAAACCTTAGCATTTCAAATAACTCCATTAGCATTTCCCAAGAATAATGTCCAACAACAAATAATGTCCAACAAATAATGTCAATCATATGGATAATTTAGATCATTTCAAATTTTCAAGCATAATCAACAAACACTTCATTTTGGCATTTCAACAAACACTTAACATGCATAAAAGATAAAAATAAACCTTCAAATTAAAATGCAAGACAAACCCAACAACTAACCAAAAATCTAATCTAATTTCATAAAATATGCATCACCATAACTCCATTATTAAGAAATTACCTAGCAAAAGCGACGACGAACTCTATCGGCGAAGAAGGCAAGGTCGCGGTCTCACTCTCGCGGACTCGCGGTGGTGGCTCGGTCGTCGGAGAAGGGAAGAAGAAGATGGGAGACTTGGACTTGGAGGAACCGAGGAAGAAAGAAGAGAGAAAAACCAAGGAGAGGAACCCATTTGGAGCTTGGAGAGAAGAGAACAAAAACTGACTTAATTTTTTTTTATCCCGATCGGGTTATTCGGGTAGACAATTACAACCCGAACCCGAACCCGAAAAATTATCCGATAAACCCGACCCGCTTTGTTGCTATCCGATCGGGTCGGGTCGGGTCCCGAACTACCCGACCCGTTCGCCCACCCCTAATTACAAATGTCTTGCTTCGTTGCTATCCGATCGGGTCGGGTCGGGTCCCGAACTACCCGACCCGTTCGCCCACCCCTACTTTCGGCAATGGTGATGCGACCGTCCTCATCGCTCAATTTTTTTTAGTTCTTTTAATAAATTTATCGTTGATTTTAAATTAAATTTAAGAAAAAACAAAATTTAAAATGATAAAAAAATTAATTTAAATTTAAATTTCATATACTAGTAATTTAAGTTTAAATTATTTATAGTAAATAATTTATTAAAATATTATTTAAATTAAATACTAATTTAAATTAGTTAAAAAAAAATATTGTTATTGTTCGTTAACATTTACATTCATATAATATTTAAATTTTAAAAATTGAAGTCAGTATACTACTTTTTATATTATGATTTTAATTTTATTTTTTATTTAAATTATAAATTTATAAAAAAAAATCTATTTTTTTGTATTTTGATATTTAAAAAATTATTTACTTTTTAGGAGGGATGAAAATAAAAAAAAAATAATTAAAAATAAAGTTAAAATGAATATATTTGATCATGGTAGTTTTAAACACAATATAGGAGTATTTTTATCAATTTGTAGTAAAAAAATATCAATTCGCCGAAAAAATCATGCCCCACCCGCAAGTGCACTTCACCTTCCATTAGCTTCTAATGGAAGGGGGATTTTGCATAGGGTTTAGAAAATAGAGGGATTTTTTTGTTTATTTTTAAAACAGGGGGCGGTTTTAACTCACTTTTCAAAATACAGGGAGCAATATGCAATTTGGGCTATATATAAGGGTATAATGATTATTTTATAAAAATTTAACACCGTTATTTAGATTTTTAACTAAGAGCTACGTTTGATAAAAGAGAGAGCGGGTTTTTCCTACTTTTAAAATAAAAGGAAATTTTTAGCGAACTTTTTAAAACACGGGGGAGGGGGGTTATGCATTTAGCTCATAATTATAGATACTCACTCATTATTCGAGAAATTACCGATACCACTTGATTTTAATGGTTGTCCAATAATTAGCCCAATGAGCATTAGGTTTTCATCCATTTTTATGATGAACTGATCAAAATGCCCTCATGAACTATAAATTTGCAAAAAATCCTATCTTTCATGATAGAACTAAACATATTGATGTTAGATATTATTTTATTAGGGACATAGTTGGTAAGAAAATTATTAACTTAGAGAAGATTAGTTCTGACCAATCCTGCAGATATGGGAACTAAATGTTTACTTATAGAAAAGTTCAAACTTGCCTTAGAATCTTGAACTTATGATAATCTCTAGGTTTTTTTTTTAAAAAAAATATTTTCTAACTCTTATATGTGCAAGTGTCTCTCTCTTGCTTTGTAAGTACAATCCAGACGTTTTAGCAACGATGAATGCTTTGGGCTTGGTTCCCTCTTTTGGGTCCTAGCCTAAGATGGAGAATATTGAGAAAATGTGGCCCATGACTTTTCTGGTAGGCCTAAGCCCAAAATCCCAAACCTCTCACTTGAAAGGATCAGCCCACTCAACCATATGTCCATTGATTAAACTCAGCACACTCACTAACCTGGCAACATCCACTCGACTCAATTTATCTTATTTTTATACCCCAAACCCCATTTTAAATTTTATTTTTAAATTTATTTATTTATTTTAAATTTTTAGCAAAATTTAACTCCATTGTTTCAAACGTAACTAAAGTGTTTTACGACTTATTTTCATATAAGAGGGAGTCCGACTAAGTATATCTAAAAAATTTTATAAGCTTATACATCTTATAAGATATTAGATCTAAATTTAAAAATAAATTCAAAGAATATTTGAATATAATAAAATTATGAGGGTTGTAAAATATTGTAATGACAAATTTGCAACCAATTAGAAGAAATGTTAATATCTTTGAAATAAATTCACAACTTTTTACCCTTTTTTTTTTTTTAAAGAATTTGTAAACTCCTAACATCTTTATTTTTAGACTTAATAAAATTTTCTCTAAGAAAAATTAAACCACTTTATTACATTTTATAAACTCTCAAATATTTTATAAAACACCTTAAAACACAACATACACAATCTGACATATTAAAAGCTTTAAATTAAAAACACATTGAAAACACACACACACACACACACACAAAACGAAGTAGGACCATTAAGAATTTGGTTGATCCATTAAATTCCAACCCTCTTTAAAGTTTCGTCGGGACTCGGTAGTTGAGAGTTCAACATTTTATTATGGAGATGTTGGATTCAAAATCCTGTTATTGTGGAGATGTTGGATTCAAAACCCTGTTATCGTGGAGATGTTGGATTCGAACCCCAGGATAATTTGAGGCTCAATATTTTATTGTAAAAATATTTGGCTTGAAACCCATTGGGAGCGTGTGTGTTAGTGGGAAAAATAAAAAAAATAAAAAAACCCTCTTTTAAATATCACCATCCAGGTACTTGGGTTCTAATAAAAAATAAAGGATATGAACAATAAGCATATGATATTATTTCAGAATTGCCATGAGATTTATCTACTATACATTGAATTTTCCATTGTTCCATCAAAGATATAAAACTACTCAACTGAGTTCTACATATGCATACAAACAAAACAAGTATTCTTCTTACACAACCAGCAGCCAAATTACTGAACCATAATTATAATTTAACAAGCACATGATGAAGGTGACTCACAGAACATATAACAAGTCTGTAATAATGTATAATGAGAGAGACTTGTAGATTGTTATTACCTCTATATACTATAAATAGTAATACATAAACAAACATATGAAAAAATGATTGTCTTGTTTTATCTTAGAGAATGATCCCGCGGGCGGTGGTGCTCAATAATGGTTCATAATTCATGAAACGCCACCGATGTATCCAGCCTGTGTTGTTCTTTTCTCCACCTTGAGTCATCGATGGCGCCTCGTGCTCATGCTATGTTCAAATCTGCGTTGTTAGCTATCATTTATCCTCTTCAATACCAATAAAGAAATGTAGATGCGAACCTTCCTCAGCAATTTTAGGCTTATCATGACTTGTATGTGCATGATTTCTTTAGGGAGATCGGGACATTCAGTTTCTTGGCATCAAAGACAATCGAGCACTCAATCTTGTTGTGGAATCTAGGCTTCACCAATTTACCCAAAACATAAGCTCTTGATCGAAGTGTGAAGTCCAACTTTAGTGGCACCGGCAAGGTTGTAATCCCTGTTGGGGTGCTCAAACTAGCTCCACTTCCATACAACGGAATCTTGTCGCCAATCACTGTTACAGTAACATCTTTCACACCCCTTCTTCCTTTATAGAATTTCTTCATCTGCAAAACCCAATTCACATTGTCACTCAAGAGCCGAATAAAGTAAATAACACATGCCAAAACTATTTCAGCAATCAGCAGAACAAAATTTGCCAGCCAAACTTGAGTAGCTTCTTAACAAATTCATTTTCTAAAACTCTCATATTAGAACATGCTGATTCTGGTATGAGAATGCCACGGATCATGGGACTTACGTCTCCGGAGCCAATGGTGAGCTGCGAGTAGGAGAGATCCAGAGGAGAGGATGAAACATGAACCCCGAAAAATGTACCAGTATTTCTGAAAGTAAACTTCACGGTGGAGTTCATGGAGATCATATCTGTTGAAACTCCAGTATCATCCGAACCAGCTTGAACCACAAACCTCTCAATTTTAATACTCTGCCAACAAAATTTATCACAAACTTCAGAGTTCAACATTTCACATTAACAAGGCAAATCAAATGGCTAGAATTATGATTTTTCATCAAGAACGCTACACAACACCATAAAACTTTTGTTGGTCCACCCATTGCAGACGCATACCATAAATTCAGGCCAAATAATACATCAAAAGAAATCTTTAAGTTTCCACATAATTGTACAAGATTAATCTCGATCGCTAGTTTTTGCAAAAACCTCAATGAATAGAACAGAGCATCTGAACTCACATAACAAACAGAATTCCACAAATCCAGTAGTCCATAAGCAGCACTAAAATGTTATAATCCACATAAGAACAGTCATCTAAACATCTTTAAGCCGAGAACGCTATGAATTACTAGTGTTAACTGAAACCCACTTTACAATTCATATGAAGCAATCAAGAAACATCTAAAAATTTAATCAACGTATGCAGACAGGCAAGCAACTATCCCACTGTTCAATGCTCATTTTCAAACATAAGAATTGAGAGATTAAGAAATGAACTCACCCTCATAGTGATCTCGGGCTTCTGAGGTTTACTGGCGCCCCACAAAATCAAAGCAAACAACGAGAAAAGCACAAAGAAGCCCACAACAAAAGCCAGAAAATAGCAGCGGCGGGGCAGCCCTTTGCTCGACTCCTCATCTTCAAGTAGCCCTTCCTCTTCTATCACATCGCACTCCTTCCGATTCTTCTGCCCGCCCTTCCCGTGACCCCTCCCGCCTGATCCGACGTCGTTAGGGGAAATCTTCCTCGATCCCGGCTTCAGCGAGCCCGAAAAGCGGCTGGTGGACGATTCCCTGGAGTGGCGGCCCACGGATGAGTGTGAGTGCGGCGGCGAGCCCATTGGGCTGCCCATCACCGGGGTCGAGTGGAACGACATCGTAGTCTTCTCCCCGTCGTGCGAGTCGCGCGACGGACTCTGCACGTAGTACACCGGGCGCCGGTTGTGGTCCGGCGACGACGGAGCCAAGCTGGTCACCTCTGAATCCGTCTTGGCGTGCATTTTATTGTGTAAACTTGTGAAAAATCTTGTTGGGTATCTGAATTTTGGCTCAGTCTGAAGTCTCTTACTGATTCAGAGCAGAGATTTGAAGAGTGAAATGGGAAACTTGTGCGTTCCCGTGGACAAAGACTGTTGGGTTTTTGCAGTGGGACACTCACTGCTTTCAACGCCTAAACATATAACCAATTTCTTTCCGCGTTACAGTTAAAAATTAGTGTATATATATATAATCATTTCTTTTTCTTTTTCCTAAAAAAAGAATTTAATTACAAAATTGGCAAAAGGCTTCTAAATCTTGCAATAATTTTTAGAGTTATGTAAATATTCTGTTTCTCTAAAAATATTGTTCTCTCTCTTCTTCTTTTTTATAAATACAATTCCTTGCATCATTAAATATATTTAAATTAAATTGATCAAATATATCAATAATTTCAAATTCGAATTTAAACAGAACGCAACAAAAACCTAGAAAGAAACCGTTCTAATCATATATATTTATATATACCCAATATTTATTAAATTCGAACTCACAATTTTTTAGTCATGAGACGTCAATCATACCACTTGAGTAAGACCTCATTAACCTAAATTATTATTACTAATCTACCAAGTGCAAAATAATATTAAGTAATTCTGAACCCAACAAACGCATTTATTTTTCAACAATCTTATTGTACCGTTTAGATTTAGATAAAATACGATAATATTCGTTATTATTCCACCGGAAAAAGATGGAAATAGTTTATCAACAATTCTATAATTTAGATGGAACGAAAATTGGTCAAGATGCTAGTAAAAAAAACTGAGGTTATAAGTTCGAATTCTATTCATAAGTGTGTCGATTCACTTTAATATTAATTATTTAATTATTGATAATTAAAATTTATTATGTAATTATAATAAATTTATTAAAAATATGAAAATTAATTTTTTTTTCTATTTTTCTTTCAAAGGAATTTTGAAAAAGAAAAAATCACCGACCGGAGTGTGGGAAGGTTTGTGACAGCTACAAAGGAGTTGGTAGTACAGCTTTTTTTAAGCTGGGAGCTGTTCCACGGGCTTAAGGAAGGTTCCATACTTTAATGTATTTTTTACTGTAATCTTCTGGCCGTTGGATCTTTTGACAATTATGCCCTAATAATTCTAATCCTGTCTCAATCCTCAAACTTAATAATAAACAAAGAATAAACTCTTCTTCAGTCAATTGATAAAATCTAAAAATAATTCCATTCTTCCTCTCTCAAATCTGGTGTAATTACACGTAAATTTTCTGTAGTTTAAGAAATTACATTTAGCACTTTTGAGGTTTGATTTCTTCTAACAAATAAGTTCATCCGTTAGTCAAAATTTACTGATATTAACAAAAAAAGTGGAAAAAATTCTATATTTACCTTCGATTGACTTATTACTGGTTTATTGCTGGTCAAACAAATATTTTATGATCAAATTACCTTCATACGTCTTTACGCATTAATGTATGTGAGTAGGTATATTTTCACCGTCACAATGGTAGTTTAGTTGGAAAAAAAATATTTTATCCACAACAAGTCAATCGAAGGTAAATATCAATTTTCGTTCACTTTTTTTTATAATTAATATTAACAAATTTGATAAACTGTGACTAATAAAAGACTTATTTGCTAGACGGAAGCAAACCTTAGAAATATTAAATATAATTTTTCAAATCACAAGAAATTTACATGTAATTACATTAAACCTCAGGGTAGGAGAATGTAACGTTACAATGATAGTTTAGTTTGGAAAAATTATTTTATTTGCAATAAGTCAGTAACAAGTCAATCGAACGTAAATATCAATTTTCGTTTATTTTTTTTATTAATATTAACGAATGTGATAAATTGTGACTAATGAAAGACTTATTTGCTAGACGGAAGCAAATCTTAAAAGTGTTAAATGTAATTTTTCAAACCGCAAAAATTTATGTGTAATTACATTAAACCTCAGGAAAAAAAAACATAATTATCCCTAGAATATATTATAATAATTAATCATTCCGCGTGTATTTTTTTTTTATTTTTTTTCTTAGAGGAACATGATTAAAGTTTTTTAAATACTTATAATCGGTTCCGGACCCCTGAAAATATAAAAATATCAAATAGTATAAATTATCCGGTACTAATATGAAAATATCATAATTTTTTTCCTTAGACGAACATGAATTATACGGTATTAATAGTTCAATCTTATCTTATATTGGGTTTTTTGTGTAATTTTTTAATTTTTTTTCTACTAATTTGGGTATTTTTGCCTACTTTTTCAATTAATTGATTGTAAACGGGTTTTTATATTTAGCAAAATTGGTTTTTTAAAAATCGTTGTTGGTCAAAAGTTCTAAATTCAATATATTTTTTTTTACAAAATTTATACTATATATAACAGATTAAAAAGTTTTAAAAATTAATTTTACAAATAATTATTTCTTTAATTAATTTAATTTTATTAATTAAATAAATAAAATAAAAAATTAAATTACATACACATATCCAGCGTACTTAAACAAACCAAAAGTGATTATACCATAGGTTGTTGCTAGACGCCTCCAAAGTCGTGTTGATAGAACGCGATTTTAGTTATCCAAAAGCTCTTGTCCCTATAGTTGAGTATAGAAGTAACTTTGAAACCCATTGGGTCAAACTCACCCTAAATTTGATTAGATAGATAATGTGTAATTAGGGAACATAATTGAATTTAATTAAGAATTTATTTAGGGGAAATCACTTTCTCTTTTGCTTCAATTTAAAGGTATATATAGTGGTTAATGCTTGGGGGGTGGTGTGAGGAATTTATTCATGGGGGTGCTAGTGTAGTAATTGCTACTTTTTTTTTTTTCTCTCTTCTTTAATTTTATGGATTTAATTTTCTGTCATATTATAAATAAATAAATTATTATTTTGTGAAAAAAATAATAGTAATGTATTCTTCTGTATTCTTTAAAATAAAATAATTTACCTCTCAATCTAAGGAGTCAAATTACTTCATTTTGAAAAATATAAGGGGATAAATTGCTGTACTTTTAGAAATATAAAGAGGTGGATTGTTATTTTTTTTTTATCATGAAAAGATAATTTTATTCATTTACAATATTATAAGAGAGTTGCTTGCATTTTTCCCAAAATTCTGTTGTAATTTTCTTGGGAGATTACCTTCCTCTTAATATTGTTTGTATATTCAATTTGATTTGAATGAAATTTACATGAAAAAACTGAAAAATAAGGGTTAGTATAGTTACTTAGAATCATTTTAGTACTAAGGTTCATTGTTTTATTTTAGCATTCTTGAAATTTAGTTTTTGTCTCAATCTGATCATTTTAACTACTTTTTTGCAAAAATATGGCTGAAAAATAATTATGTCATCAGCACATGACTTAGTATGTAGGGATAATTTTGTCATTTATTTATTTATATATATATATATACACAATATATAATTGAAAAGCACCCTATTGATGTCTTCAATTTATTGCTATGTTATACTTTTTATTTTTTTAAATTAAATAATTGTTTTAGCTTTTCACTCATCATGATTTTTCATAACTACCTTTTGATTTTTTTTTATTCTCATTCATTTTTATCTTATATATATATATATTATCTCATATATTTTAGGTAACTTTTAACTCTATAAAAAGTAAATAATATAGTTTTAAAAAGATTTATTTTAAATATTTCATAAAAATTATGCACATACATAGAATGTGACACGCTTACTAATATATATAAAATCACGATCAAGTCGTGTTTTGAGATTATTTGACATTTGATGTAGATTGGAAAATTAAATTTAATACTCTTAAGATTTATTTTCATCTAACAAATAAGTCAGAAGTTTGCTTTTATCTAACAAATAAATCCATCCGTTAGTTAGAATTAACTGAATTTGCTGATATTAATAAAAACAATTTGAATGAAAGTTGACATTTACCCTCAATTGACTTAATCGACTTGTTGCAGGTCAAATAATTTTTCCAAACTAAACTACTTTTATAAGGGTGAAGATCAACCTTCTCAGATGTATTAACGCGTGAAAAAGTATAAGGGTAATTTGATTGTAAAAAAAAAATTATTTAACCTATAATAAGTTATAAATTTTTTTCTATTCTTTTTTGTTAAATATAAGCAAATTCGGTAAATTTGACTAATGGAGAAACTTATTTGTTAGACGGAAGCGGATGTTGGATGCAATTTTCTAAACCTCAGAGAGTTTATGTGTAATTACACTAAACTCAGAGGAGGAAAGTATAATTATTCCTTAATAAAAACATATTTGGTGAAAAATCATTAATTTTGAATTCTTGAAAATGCAGTATAATGCATCTTAGAAGAGCCATGAATTCTCAGGTTGAAAATGGACTTATTCTAAAAGTGCGTGTAATTAATATCAACCATAAACATTCAATAATTCTTCAAATTAATTTTCATATCTAAAAGTTTATTCTAAAAGGATTTGAGGATGTTTTTAACTGTTTTGGACCCTTTTTCTTTATTTTTTTTTAACTAAAATACCCTTATAGTATTTATATATTTCACATGTACATTTTTTACTTATTTTGAGTGATTTTTTTTGTATTTTTATCTATCTAAAAAATAAAATATATATTAAATATATTTACTTAAAAATATAAAAATATATATATATAATTTTTTAATTTTTATAATTTAAATTGAAATGTTAATCTAATTATATTTCAATTTAATTAATATTAATATTAAATTAAATTTTATTTAAATTCAAATAATTTTGAATTTTTAAAATTAAAATTTAAAAATACGATTTCGAGTATTAAGCATAGATGCCTAGTCAACATAATAACCAACGCCTAATTCCATGTCTTAAACTAAGGCTGGAAGCAAATTTGTGGAAGAACAGTGTCCGTATGGAAATCGAGAGCCTAAATGTTAATGCCAATATTCTTTTAGTCTCTAGTATCATAAATCGTTGCTAGACGGCCACTTATGGTAACATCAACATAAGAAAACTTGAAAAAAAATATAAATTATTCATTTTAAGTGTATAAAACAGACTAAAAAAAAAAGAAATAAGGAAAGAAGCTATAGAAAAAGAGGAGAAGCATACCTAAAAACTTTCCCAACTTTGAGGGCCATTACTCAATGGTGTAAACCTTTTCTAGCTTTCATTGACGTGCTAAAAATAAGATTTGTACAAATAATCACTATAAGAATAATTTTTTAATGGTTAATTATTATGATTACAAGTAAAAAAATCTAATAAATATTAATAAATCACAACTATACAAGAATTGTAAGTCGTTACTTTTATAAGTGAGACCAAAATATTAGCAATCATGTCAAATGTTGTTACCGTAAAACACATGTCAAATGTTAATTAACAATGCCCACACTTGGAAATTATACTCCCCTCTCTTGAGACTTGGTGTAATTACACATAAATCTCATATGGTTTGAAAAATTATATCTCGCATTTTTAAAGTTTGCTTCTATTTAACAAATAAATTCTTCCGTTAGTCAGACTTCACCAAATTTGCTATATTAACAAAAATATCAGATAAAAATTTATATTTACTCCGATCGACTTATCACTGATTTATTGTATGTCAAAAATACATCTTTTTATGATCAAATTACCTGCATATATCTTCACACATTAATGCATGTGAAGAGGTATATCTTCACTGTTATAAGGGTATTAGTCGAAAATTTTTTTTTGACCTGCAATAAGTCAGTAATAAGTCAATCAAAGGCAAATATCAATTTTTATTTAATTTTTTTGTTAATATCAACAAATTTAATAATTTTTTTACTAATGGAGGTACCTATTTGTCCTATGGAACCAAACCTCTGTTTTACTATAGGCGATTTACGTGTAATTACACCAAACTTTGGGAGAGAAAATTGTATTATTCTTATTTTTTTGTATCAATTTTATCTGATTATAGCATAATAATATTAATTCAGTAGGGCCTCCCATTTACAGTTATTTATCATTAACTATAACAAGTAATTATGATTAATGTATTTCTTTTAATTAATTTATTGCTATTTGCTTTTCCTTTTTTTTTGTTTAATAATCCCTAAACTTTTGAAAGTCATATCGCATGATAAGGTAAATATGGACCATACGTAAATTGGGTTTCTTCCTTCACCGTTAGTAGCCCAATATGACTTGGACTGGTCTGGTGGGATTAGTAACAAGTCTGACAAATGATAAGCTCAACTCTCATATAATGAAGCCAAATGTTCGCTACTAAAACAAAAATGAATTGTTATTTTACTCTGCATGACGGGATTAAAATAAGATAGATAATTTTATGACTTCGATCTTTTTCTTATCACAACTAATAATTAATATCGTATTTGGGCTAAATGAAGTAAACAAAAAATAGAATTTGATCGATAGGGATATAAACCTCAATTTCCTTCCCCAGAAAACTGGACCCCTTGGGCTCCCCATTAACCCTTGGGGTTCTGTGTTCTCTCTTACTCCAATAATGATCATTATTGAGCCATTGATGAACGGTCTCTTTAAATGGCTGGTTTGTTGTGGCTCTTGGTTAACAAGGTAATACTCTTCTACTGTCTTTTTCTTACTCTCTGAAACTCTTTGAAAAGCCTAAGTGGCAAACCTTTGTGGTTCACTACAAAGCATTCGTGGCATATTCCTGAGTGGATTTCTAGTAGAACCTTTGTGGTTCAGAATACCTGTGTGGTCTAAAGTATTCTTGTGCAACCTCTGAAAGGTTCGTGACCTTTGGCCTTATGTAGGCCTTGGATTTTATTAGGCTCCTCAGCCTTACAGTGTTGATGTCCCCTATTTCCTTAATATTACTGTTTCCTGGTTTATTCCTTGTATCAGTTTTTGTATTCCTTAGAATACTTGTAATTTTTTATAGGAAGGCCTGTAATCTATTTTATGTTTCTGTATTTTTGTTATACTATAACACGCCGGAGACCGATCCACTCCTTACAGAGGTAAATTGCAAGTAAAATGTTAATTGTATTTTTCTTTTACTTTATTGTGGTAGAACAAATATTAATAAAATATTATACTTTTTGTTTGATTATTGTCAGGTATTTGTTCAACAGTTGAAAAATTAAAAAATTATCCAACAATTCTTGACGAGGAAGAAGATGAATGATGATGTTGTATTCATTTTTATTTGAGAAATTATTTTTGGACTTGTATATTTGAGGAATAATTTTTTTTGTAACTAATATGTTGAATTTTTTTTTTATATTTGTATAACAAATAAAAAATAAAAATATAATCGGGTCTAACCCGTTCCTGGTAGATTTTGTACCGGGGCAAGGCGGGTCCTGGGTCCGTCCCAAAGTTGGTGGGGTGAGTCTCAGATCCTCCTAACCCCGCCCTGAACCCGCACCGTTGCCACCCCTACCAATATATATGCTACCCAATAAAATTGGGTATCTGACCAAAAATATCTGAAACCCAAAAAACACAATTTATGCCCACCCTTATTTCCCGTGTTTGTCCTGCTCGATCTCCTATTTATAAGAAAATAATGAGAAAAATTAGGAAGTTGTTGAGCACAACCCACGTGTCCATAATTTTGGGCAAATTTAACATGAGTGAATTGGTCCGATTGTTGTTGAGCATGATCTTATTGTAAGAAAATAACTTGTTCAAGGCTTTTTAAGTTCCTGTAAATAAAGTAATGGGTTTTAACTTTATTTCTAAAATGGTAACAAATTTCTTCAGTATTATATTAATTATAAAATTAATATTATTAATAATTTAAAAATTTATAATTTTATTTTATTCAAACACTTTAAACACTTATTTCGTAAAGTAAAATCTTATATTTTATAATTTTTCAAAAACATTCTATAACATACATAATTAAGATTCCCCCAAAAGAATTTAGAGAAACACCTTTCGATCACCATTATTGAGTAAAAAATCATTTTGATATCCAAGTTTAATGTATAATATTGTAGAGTGGCAACCTCACAATCCTAATCGACTATTACAAATGATTGGAGTACGAAACTCCTTAATACAAATCGATATTACTTAAAAATTAATGATAATAAGAAAATAATGAGAACAAATCTTAAGAATCACAAATCTATAGAAGTAGGCTCAGTTTTCGCCAGATCCCACAATCCGAAAACAAAAATGGCCGTTCACAAAGAACACTTTTCCCACGGTTGCTCCACCTTGAACCCAACGCCACAAAGTTCTAATCTCTCTGAACTTTCAAGATGACTTTGTCACAAAGACCCACAAAGGTGTATATGATCACACAGATTTTGTTCGAGAGAAAGAATTTTCAGCTTCATGTTTAAATCGAGAAGAGGAATCCCCCTTTTAAAGGAGTATGGGTGAAGTATATAAGGAAGGTGATAATGGCTTTCCAAAAACCATTGAAATTGACCAAGGAAACTCACCATTATTCTCGGTAAGGAGAAAAGGCAAGAAAATCACAAAAGATTCTGGAGAGAAATGAGAAGATTGGGATTAGGTGGAAGTATATGTATATGAGAGAGAGAGAGAGATGACTTGGGGCGGGTCATGAGCCAGCCGGGCGGGTTGAAGTAGTGGGCCTCCAGGTGGGCTAAAGAATTAAGTGGACTTTGGGCCACCAATATTAACATATTCCACCTTGGTCCAAAGACACAAGGTCATTGGTCAGGAGTCTTTTATTAATAGGGATTGGCTATTTCATCATTGCCTAGGGGGCCGCTCCAGTGTACCTGAAAAAGATGTTAGTAACAAGATATCTAAAGCACACAGCTCGATTAGCATTAAGCACTTTTAACAATTTACAGCAATTAACACTAAGTTAATATCAAACAAAAGGCTATAACATATTGCCACCTAGGCTCATTCACAAAGAATCTTCTAGCCACAAAAGGCTCAACAAACCACTTAGGTTCAACCGGTTATATTACAAGAAGATTCAATTAGCCACTTAGACAAATTCACGCCATCAAAGCACACAGAGAACTCAATGGGCCACTAAAGCACAATCACATAGCCACATGGGCAAAATTGAACATCCACATAGGCTCAATTAAAACACTTAACCACTTAGGTTCAAAATACAAAGTTTTACGGTATTCACAAAGGAACATTGTACTTAGCACAAAACAAACACAAAAATATGAATTGATACAAAATCAATAAACTGTTGATTCTTCTACTTCAATTACTACGTTTGTTTCTTCCTTTTTATTAAACCGTTTTGGTCTTTTGCAATCTTTTATAAAATGATCATTTTTTCCATAATTGTAGCATCTCCTATCTTTATCCTTCGTTCTTTGTTATCACTGGACTCACCGCGGTGCCACTTACTTTTTTAAAAGTTTACAAATTATTTCAAATCTTTAATTTTCTTTTTTTTTTCTGCATTGTTTAAATAATTTCTCCGTGGAATTAGCCTTACATACAATGGCGGCAATGCATTTAGTTGGCAGCTAGCAAGTGGAGAAGGAGACATTTTGTGAATGAAAGATAATGAAGTTGTCTTGGCTTCAGTGGTGGGCCACATATGATGGGACGAGATTAGACAGAAACTACTTACACATTATAACCGAGTCATTTATTTTTTTACTATAAAAAAAAGTTATATTAATATATATTTTTTAAAATATATTAATAATAATATAACGAGTCGTGATTTAGATTAATTTTTTTTAAAAAAAAACACACCCAAGTCACAATTTCGAATTGCAACTTGGGTGGGTGGGCAATTTTTTATTTTTTTTTGTTTAATCAAATTTTATATAATTTTATTTAATTATATATAAGTAACATATTAAAGTTCAAAAAATCATAATATTAAAATTATATTAATTTAAAAAATTATAATTAAGTGTACAAATATTATGTATATTTTTTTGTACAGTTGTAAAAATACTATGAAGTATAAAATTATTCTTGACAACTCAATACCGGCATATCTGATTGTGTAGAAGAATTTCTTTATTGGAATTGTTGTCTTGCACGCGTTTCCGCCCGATCCATCTCGTTGTGAATAATTTATAAAATTATATTATTTAATTAGTCCTTTTATTAAATATAGTTTATATTGAGCGATGTATTATTTAACTGGAGTATTTTAAAATTTTGGCTATTTATATTAATGTTCAATTAAACATCACATTTAATATAAAAATGATATAGTTGGTTAATTAAATTATACTATATAATAATTAACCAACTATATCATTGTGTCTTTATGGAAGACCGTTTACTATCTTTTCTTGCGGAAGCTTCAACTTGTAGCCTAATGCTACCCTAGCGTGCCCCGCAAACCGTCCAGCCTTGGGGCCATTGATCGCTTAGCAAGAACCACATGATCAAATCCACAAAACAAGTTGAACAATTATATACAAAATAGACCTTTTGAAGATCACAGCATATTCAATATTATAATGAATTGAATAATATCAAGATCAATGGGACTTCATGGATATTCATATGGACTCTAGAAGTGTCACCCAATAAAAGTTCATAATGAATACCAGAATACAACATGACGAGAATAATAATCACATTATAACACTTTGGTCCATAGAGTTCCGAAGGCCCATTCAAATCCAAATAGATATCAAATATCATATTCATTTTCATTTAACAATGGAGAATTTCAAGAAACATTTTACTCAAATTTGTCGTGAGCAAGACCACTTATGATACTTACGTATACTCATGCACCATATACATATATTCCTCCAATTTTTTAAATACTGATATAATTTTAAAAGGCACTCACCTTAAAATCCACGTGATTAGTGTGGTCTACAAATCCCATCCTATTCTACCAATATATTTAAAACTGAGTATGATAGCCACGTATGCCTGAATGTAGCTACATACTAGTTTCCTCTATATTTATGTACTAAATGAAATAGGGGTATTTTAATACATCCAAATCTATCATATTTCTTTTATATTTTTATTAGTTAACTAAATGTAATTTGCAAAGCTAGTTGAAAAATGAGAAATTTAGCCAATGAGCCAGCCTAATTAACTTCAGTATTGTCTAGTCCTTTGTAAGTTATAGTATTAATCCAATTGAGAAATTAGTCAAACTTAATTCATTGATAATTAGTATGTATGTACAATATAACGTCAACAAATTAGGAATATTATTAAACTTCTTAGATTAATATAACATGAATAGTAATTATTCTTACATTTACTTAATGGATGCTTACAAATTCAATTAAATGAAAAACTTGAAAGCAATGAAAACGAGTGGATCGGTCCAAGAACGCGCAAGCGGAAGCGGTAATATAAAAATACGCAAATTAAAATCAAAACGTAATAAAACCGTGATTCCGGGGTGTACCCTTGGAGTTCTTGGACGTTCGATGTAGTTAATCATAACAACAATAAAATTAAATGGGGCTAATGGTAAAAGGAAAAAAATAGGTGCCAGAAAATCGTAAATCAAGTTCTATCTCTTTGATTGATTTACTTCGAACCTCCTTCGTTTGATCCATTCACGCGAGACTTCAATGTAGAAGCCCTCTAAAGTCGCGTCCACACCACACTAAAATTTGGAATCCCTCAATTCAATTTGCTAGAAAAAAATTCGGGAGAAAAACACACCAAATATTGAGAGGAGAGGGGACGGCCGAATGGGGTGCTAGGGTAGGAAATTTTTGTGTTTTTTGTGTTTTGTATTCATTAGTTATTCCAAATAACTAATACACATATATACCTTGTATGGATGTATTAGAACGTATTTAGGTTCATTCTACAATCCATAAGGTAATAAATATTTTATTCCAAATAAAGGATGACTAACATGGCACTTTGCAAAAGTGATAATTTTTAGTCAATAATTTCCTTTCCTAGAATTTTTCAAAAAATTTTAATTAGGTGTGGAATGGCCGATTTTATTAAAATAAAATACAAGGTCCAATTAATTTTAATTAAATCTAATTTAATTAAAATCCACCTAATTAAGTCCATCATATATTTAATTGAATGAAATATATGAGCTCAATAAACCTTTATTAATTAATAAGTCCAACTTATTAAATAATAAGGACAAGCCCAATATAAATTAATCATATTAATTTAGTCTTGGGCTCCTCCATCCAATGGATCCCTATCATTTATAAGTAATCCAACTACTTATGGAATTAATTCTCAATTAATTCCTCGTCCCTTATCGGTGATTTGTGTGTGACTCTTTATGTTCACCTTTCAGCTGGACTTGGGCTAGTCTCAAACACTATTATTAATTAAATCTAGCATAGGTAATTTAGAGGATGTTGACGTACCTTGTGCAAAATTTTCAACCACAACATTTATGTCAACATCTTGTGGTCCATCCTCTGATGGAATTGGATAATCGACATCATCCGGTTCAGAAGTAGCCTCTGAATCATAAGCCAAAGTGTCCGAAAAAGGGTCTTCTGGCTCGGCATCATCTTGTGCAAAATTTTCAGAAGGGTTTTCTGCCTCAACATCATTTGGTATAAAATTGGAGGTGGAGTGAGTATGTGAGTGGGTGGGCTCTGTGTAATTGAATATAATATTTTCGAGCCCTTGCGTAACAAACACCACATTGGGAGTATAACACTCTGTATCATAATTTGATGTGCCTGCACCAAAATCGATGTTAGAAGTACCTACACCAAAATCGGTGTTATAAACTTATACGTACTGTGAAATTTTTGAAATTGGAAGATGAAGGGAATCCTTGGCTTGATAACAACGCCATGTATTCCCCCCACTGTTGACTCATCTGTGAGTTATCATCTCCCCAATGTTGAGTCATATTTTGGTTTAAAGCTCCCCAATCTCGGCCAAATTGTGGAGTATCATCGTGGTGGATTTGTACAGTTTCAACGTAAGCTTCCATGAGTGCGAATCCACCTACAGGATCGGTAAAAAATGACAACGTATCGTCATCTTTAATTTGTATGAGTGTTTCCTTTATTCAATTGAGGTATTGGCACGAATGTTTTGCAGACACTTTCAACGAATATTGGGAGCTATCAACACCAATTTTTTAACAGATCTTTAAATGAAATTAATCGTAGGTGTATGAACGAGGGATCCTCATCACCGCAATGGGTGTCTGATCATACAAACCATCCATCAGTCGATAATTCACCATCAAAATAAACAAAAATTTCAATATGCGAAGATGAAGTAGACATGATTAGCAAAAAACGATAATATTTTTCAAGACTGTACAATGGATGGCAACGAGTGAAATGGGTAGCTACTTCTTGTGTTGTTTGAAGCACATACATTGACATATTTATACACGACTACGATATCATCATTTAAAATCAAACCTATTCATCCAAAAATTTCGCTGAATCTACAGCGAAATTTTCGCTGAGTATACACAAGGTTGACACCGTGTGTCATCCTTGTGTTTAAATTTTAACACAAAGTTGTGGTTAGCCTTGTATTTACAGCCTTGCATTTACAGGCGTGCAGTGATGGGCCACGTCAATTTATTTAAACGAAGGTAATCTTTTTTATCCTCGTCCATGTAAACGCATTCGATTTCTTCTTTCAAGCAATCACTTTAAAAAATATACTACAACATATTGGCTTCGTTTCTTCGAATTTTCAAAAATAAATTTAGTAATATTAGCCTCAAATTTTCACATAAATGGATAGACGCTCTGTTACGGACCTCGTGATGGGACTGTATTATCTCAACAAGCCCAATATAGATCCGATGATATTCCCGAAGGTGACCTAAATGTCGTACTACAGGCACGGCGTGCGGATGGTACCTTTTGGACTCATTTTCAATAAAATAATCTTTCCGTACTTGTACAACAAATCCTACATCAAATAAGATTTTTTGGAGTTTACAGGTGCGGGCGCCTTCAGTTAAATCAGCATCTAATCACTGCATTAGTGGAGAGGTAGCGATCGGAGACGCACACTTTTCATTTTTGTGTAGGAAGCCACAATTACCCTACAAGATATTCAAATAATATAGGCACTCCCAATAGATGGCGAGTCGGTGACTGGAGTTGATATCAAGCGCACAACATAATAATTGCAAGAATATTGCTTTACTTATTTAGGCTTTAGCCCGGACACAAATGCGTTCAAGGGCTCAAGACTGCAAATATCCGCAATTATATCTCTTTGGCAATTATCGATATCACTCATAACACTCCCCACGACGTCGTCGTCCAGTATGCCCGTGCTATTGCGTTGCTTCTATTAGGGGGGAATGATGTGCTCAGATTCCTCAGGTAACCTGGTATCATTACTATATCTTTCAAAATTAGAAGATATAGAAACAACTAGGAACTATAGTTTGGGGAGTGCTGTGCTGGCATTTTTATATCGTGAATTATGCAATGCCAGCACAAAAGGCAAAGCGGCAATTGGTGGCGCGCTGCAATTGTTGTAGGTAAAATTTATTTAATAACTATTACACAATTTTTTTGCTATTAATATTAATTAATAACACATATTTGTATTATTCGTACAGATTTGGGCATGGTCACGGATTACTCCACTTTGTCCTGGACTTGGTGCAGAGCGACTATTTATGGGCCAAGTCCAAATGGACTACAATCGCTGACTCCCAGCAGCACCATATGGTGCTATTTAGAATTGTCAGCACATGTTCAGCCGAACAGTACGGAGAATGTCCAGGTGATAAGAGAAATACTGGATGAGATGCAGGCGGATCAGGTAACTTATTTTTAATATTATATTTATACCGTGAATTAAATACGTATCAATTTACATGTTTTTATTTATTAGAGTTCATCTGGCAACCGTATGATGTGGACTCGGATGTCATTATAGCTTACGCCGCTTATTTGATCCCCCAGTTGTGGAAGTCATCATGTCCATTGATATTCTATGCAATAGTTGAAATGCATCGTCCCAAACGGGTTCTTCGCCAATTCGGGATGAGGCAAAATATTTCAGAAGCAACAGATACCCGAGATATAAGCCTCCATCAGATTTTCCATAAAAATCACACGAGCACAGATTGGTACCTGTAACACATATAATAACATCACTAGATGACAAAGATGATATGACACGATTGTACAGAGACCACCCATTTCCAATAGAAGAGAAACAGATCGAGGTTATTGGGAATTGTACTACAACATAATAAGAAATTTCGCATCGTCATCTACTGATAGACGTGTAGAAAGCGGGTACTAACCTGGAGAAACACCTATATTGCAAGTTGTGGGACGTTGATATATAATATCACATATATTGTTTTAGATTTTTTTTTACAACAGAAGACTCATTATTTTTCTACAATTTTCAGGCAAATGAGGTGAATGCCCTTGAAACTTTATGTCGATGTAGACCACTAAATATTGATGGATACAGTCAATTGGTGGATAGATTTGAATACGGGTTACATATTATCAAGGAAGCCATAACCCAACAGCCACAACAAATTGTTTCTCCATCCGATGATACTTTCACAACATCCCACAGGCAAGAAGAAGTTTTAGCCAAATCTACTTGTTCAGTTGAACGTCATAATATTGGAGTAGATATAACTGGTCCTTATATAGTATATACACCTCAAGATTATTACGTGCTTCAACCGTCTCAAGATTATTACATGCCTCAACCGCCTCAAGATGATTGGTTTCAATCAACTCCATATATGCCAAACCAAACACAAGATTATTTTTCACAAGTACATCTTGACCTTGGTCTTGGTATTCACCAGTTCCATTTTCATCGTTTAGTGCATATCGTGACAATGTGGAGTCTAGTTCCGCAACAACATCAAGTCGGTTCGGTGGTGATGTAAATGAGGCACAAAATGAGCTAGTGCAAAATGTGGGCGAGAAAATAAGAAAACCTCGGCGTCAACGCCACAGATGCAATTGTGGAACGGGTGTACATTTTTTATATTTGTAATTGTATACTTTATTGTATTTTTTATAATTGTACAAAAAAATATACGCTATTATATTTGTACACTCAATTGTAATTTTTTAAATTAATACAATTTTAATATTATGATTTTTTGGACTTTAATATATTGTTAAAAATTAATTATATATAATTAAATTATATAAAATTTAATTAAATGAATTAAAAAAAATAGGCCAAGTCGCGAATGTAAATCACGACTTGGCCATTTCCGGGCAAAAAAAATTATTTTTTTTGTCGGGTCATGACATATTATTATTAATGTATTAAAAATACTTATATTAATATAATCATTTTTTTATAATAAAAAAATAAATAACTCATCAAGTTTGATCAAATTAAATCAAGTGATACACTTGCTATGTGATTGATACTTTTTGTAAAATTTACACCAATCACTATAAATGTATTTTATTTGTTATATAAATTATATTTATAATATGACTGATGCACAATTTACATGTTTAAAAGTATGATCAAATTTAATACACTTACATCGTGTTACTGGTTGGATTCGACCAAATTTTGTTTTGGGTGGAATTTTCGGTCAAGTATGACTAACAAAGCCAAAATTGTTAACAATGTTTAGCAGCCAAGATTGATGTAGACAGAAGCAAAATTCTAACTTAAAGAAGCAAAATCGTATAGCCAAATTTGACAAATTCTAATTTAGATCGAATTTTGTTGAAATTGAATTAATTACTCAGCAAGTTTACACTTGCCCCTGTACAATTTAAGAAAATTTACATGACAAAATGTAACATATTGATTTGATTCTGCTAAAGATTTTCATGATCTAACCTGGAAAAAGCAAAAACACGGAGAAAGCAGAGAAAAAGGAAGCTGAAGGACGATGAAACCAAAATACCAAACAACCAATAAATACAAGTTTTTCTCATAAAGATGATTCATTATAGTAATTAGCTTAAGCAGATCTACACAAAAAGGGAGGATTGAAAAGAAAGAAATTTAAAGAAAACAAAAAAATAGAAAACAGAAGCAGAATCAGTCATCCTCCTCGTGTACCTAGAAATTACAGTTGATTTGTTGCTCAGATATCATCGTAGAAACATTTCTTGAAGGCGCCCATATGCTCTTCTTGCAGCCATATTGCAATGTTGAAGGAACCATCGCCGTCGTGGCTCGGAATGATGAAAGTTTTCCCGTCGAAACCCATGGATCCTGGCCCCATATGGATCTCTTTTCCCCACCCGAAATCTGCGCCATAGAGCGGCAGCGCCGTCCAGCTTATGATTGCCAAGTTAGGGTTCCCGTAGAAATCGCCCTTCGGCCGGCCATTGTTGTCCAGTGACCTGAATCGGCCCACATCCGGCAAGCCCTTGAGGAAGTCTAGGTAAGCTCTCACGGTATCGTCGGTAACTTTCTCCACGGCTTCACGGATTTTCTTGGAAGCGGTGCCGATGGAGTTTGAGAGGAGGCTCCCGGATTTATCCGTGGCTTCCACTCGAATCAGGGCGTTCCCGAAGAAGGTTTTGGGCAGGGGTGGCTTCAGTTTGTTCCGGAAATCGGCGACGAAGTGGAGGCTGGTTTGCTGCTCGGCGATGTGGCCACGTGCTTTGCTGGTGCACCGCCAGATGTGGGCTGCAACCGCCTCGAATCTGCTATACCCACGGCTGTTGGTCTCTTTGTCGACATCCAGGTTGGCCTTGTTTCGGAGCTTCTCGATTTGCAGCTTGGTGAGATTGAGAAACGCGACGGTGATTGGCTTCTTCCTCTGCTCCAGGTTGTCTTCCTGGCCTATCAGAGTGGGCGGCGGGCGGAGAACTGACGGGTCGAAAGTCGAGCTCAAAGGCTTATCTGTTTCCAACACCTTTCGGTCAAGAAACGGCGGAACAATGGGCTCCGCACCTCGCGAGATTTTCGCCCACTCGTCCACAAAATGAAGAGCACTTGGCCCGTCAGCCATGACATGGGAAACCCCGAGACCAATGCTAACTCCGCCGCAACTGAATCTCGTCAGCTGAACTATAACCAAAGGGATCTCATCAATAGGAGTGGTGTAATCCACCGATGGAATCAAGGCCTGGATAGCCGGAGTCGGGGTGAAATCGCCGAAATCCTCCACCTTCGACTCCGACTCAGCTTCGAAAATCGGGACCCCTTTTCCATTACAGTGGAGCTCGACCCTGCTGCCCCCTTCCGCCGCCCAGTTCAACCTCCCCGCCAGCGGGTAAAACAAGACGAGGGCCTTGCTGAGCGAGTCCTTCAGCCTGAGAATAGCATCTCCGGCGTCCAAAGCTTCAGAGTGCTTGTAGAAATAGATAGTTGGCGTGTGGGAAATGTCTTTGATTTGATCACAGGCGTTCAAGAACAAAATCTCATCCGGGGTCGGCTCCGCCGGGCGGACGATGTGCGTAGCCTTGAAAGTCACCATTATTGTGGAAGAGTAGAGGTAGAAATGGAGGAAAGAAGGCGTGAGTGGAATAATGAGGAATAGCTAAGAAAGCAGGCCACTATATATACAAATACAGAGAGAAAGAAAAGCGATGGATGGAAATGTTGGGAGTGGTAGGTTTACAACTACTCAGATGTTTGGAAACCTGTGAAATTCAATTTGAATTTCTATTTTGGTTTCCCATTTTGCATGTTTTTTTATGTGATTTACCAAATTTCAGACTTTGACCATTCAATACAATTAATTCTCCACTTCAATATTACTCTACTATTCAAACATCTTATAAAATATTTGAAAATCATTGGGCAAATTTTTTTTTTTTTTTGAAGATAAAATAATTATTAATTATTAACACCTAAGTAATTATTAACAAAAAAAAATTAATTATTTCAAAATTTATATTGATCAATTAATGAAATAAAAAGAAATTTTAATCACACATGTAGGTCGGATCCGACAGGTACGGAGCGGAGTCAGGGCAGGGGCGGACAGGAGCCAAGACAAGACCAAACGGTCTTTGCCAAAATTAAGTAGGGTAGCTCTTGGATTTGCCAAAATCCATTGAGTTAATTATTTTTTTATTATACACAATATAGTGGAAATGAATTTAACTCAACTAGGAGTGTTCAAGAAAATTGTTAGACCCTCCCAACTAATCCATCCAATCCAAATTATATTGTCATTATCGAGCTAAGTGTGAATTGAATTGGTTTTGAATTAGTTAAAACAAGACTGTATTTTAGCATCGAATTTGATTTTATATTTACGTAGACCGTATAAGTCGTGTTAGACCTCTATAATAATAATAATAATAATAATAAGAGAACAATAATAATATATTGAAATTCTTCATATATTTATACATAAGTTTTGATTATACAAACTAATATTCAAGACAATAATAATAATTATAAATTTTTCTTTTGGTACTGTATAATATATACATATATATATATATATATGTATATAACTTAGATCGATTAGTTCATTAATTCTTGGTTATTGGTAGTCTTCTATATTTTTTTATGACGTGAATAAATGCAAAATCTTGAAATAAATGATATCATAATTTTATTACAATCTATTTCATAATCATCTTAACTTATTTTAAATAATTTTTATTTAATATTTATATATTATTATGATCAATTTCTTATATAGTTAATTTGAAATAAGAATTTTTTTCATCAAAAAATTGGTAAACTTTTTTTCTATTTATTTGGATTCTTTTAAAATAAATACATAACTGTTTATTTTTACACATTGTAATTGATATATCATTTTTTTTATACATGAAAATGCATTTATTATGACAAAATAATTGTAACAAAGTATAAGTAGTTACAAAATGTTAATACAATTATTAACTCTGTACTAAAATTTCCTAATTCAGCCCAACCCAATTAGATGGATGTTGATGATTGTGAAGTTGAATTTGGACAGAGTTTTTTGAAAACCACAAACATTGAATTGAACAAAATAATTATTTAAATTGACCCACTCCCCATTGCTTACACTCCTAAACTCAACTTGCCTTTTAATTTATGACTCTTTTTCTTATATTAATTTTGATGGGGAGTAGGTGAGCTTACCTGATAATTCATCTCATTTTACTCTAAAACATTTTATTACTCAAATATATATAAATATATATATGAAGGAAAAAATTACAAATAATTCTTTGTGATATTGTAAATGAGTAAATTATTTATCTATAAAAAATAGGTTTTAAAAATGCATATATATTTCAAAATGAAACAATTTATCGCCTTGGACAGAGAGGTAAATTGCTTTATTTTAAATAATACAGGAAGATAAATTGCTATTTCTTTTTTATATAAAAATAATTTACTCATTTGCTATATCACAAAAATATAAATTATACTAAATTCTATATATAAATATCAAATTAACTACGATAATTGCATTTTATTTTTATCTAACATTTTTATCTACACTTTGATCCTAATAATTTATAAAGACTTAGTGATACTAGTAGTGTTGGTAGACGAGTTGAGCCGGTTCGCGAGCTGGTACGATTTTGAGCACAAGCTCAATTTTCTCTATTGGTACGATTTACAAGCTCAATTTTCTCTATTCATCAGTGCGCGAGTCGACTTGTGAGTTTTTTCTATTTTTTTATTTTTTATATATATATTTTTTTATAAAATTTTTATATATTTAATTTCATATTCAATACTTTATTAATTTTATACTCAAAATTGGTCATATATTATGATTATTAATCAATATCATATATTTTATTTTGGATAATAATAAATTGCGGTACTTTTATTTATACATTTAATCTTATACAATAAATTTAATTAACAACTTAGTAAATTATAATATTTTTTATAATTAAAATTATTATTTAATACGACACATATAAACTTTATGTTATATTTTAATATATATTTGTATTGTGTTATACTTTTTAAAATTGACAAGTAATTCACTTATGATTTTTTTATCTTTTTTTGAATTTTATATTTATATCAAAATACATACTATGCATTATGCAATTTATTTTATTACTTATAAATTTATGTTGAAATTTAGTGATTCATATGAATTAATCTAAAAATAATGATAACAATAATAATAGTGATGGTTGAACAATTTTAATTATTTTATTATATATATACTGAAATCAAAAAGTTTAATCAATAATTAAGATATCTTAAAATTCGGGCCCTGATTCATACCAAATTTATATATATATTTATATAAGACTATGTCCATTAGATCATATGAGACGGTATGATTTAAAATCACATGACCTGATTCAACGATACATTTACTTGAATGATTATTCTTATATTTCGAGTACGATATCTCAACATCCGTATATTCAATAAGTCTAAAATTTTACCAAATGTATTTTTCTATAAGTTTGATCATATCTAACGATTTGATCTGAATTTTGATGGTATGATCAACCATGTGATTCAACAATGTAAAATGATAGTTATATCAATGTAATACTAACATTTATAAATATATAAATTTGTCGCAGATTGTGAACATATATTGATCTCAACTATAAAATATTTTTATGTATTTTAATTGCATTATTCCAAATAATGGATACTTTTCTACAATTTTTAAATTATTCAATATGATTTTTTTTTTGGTATATTTTACTAATTATATTGTTACTAAACTAATCAGTAGTTTATATTATAACAATACATTAAAATTTCATACTATATTTTGGTATATTTTATAATATAATACATATTATGCAATCTATTTTATTACTTATAAATTTATGTAAAAATTTGATGATTTCAGGATTTAATCCAATAATAATAATAAGAAGAAGAAGAAGAATAAGAATAATAATAAAATCAGCTTGAGCTCGAGCTCATCATATAGGAGTCGAGCTCGAGCCAGAAAACTCAAAATCGAGCTTGAGATCGTCAAAAAAATCGAGCTCGACTCGTTTACACCCCTAAATGATAGTAACCACGAGTACGCATTTCTTTTCTCCTAAAAGAAGGGCGAAAAAACACTTATTTTCTAAATTATATTTTTCATTTGAACTATACTTTTTTATATTTTGCTATTGAAATGAAATAAAAAAAAAATCTATTATTATAAAAGTAGAACTTAAATTCACGAAAAAGAGGTTATTTTTGCATTTTGTCATTTATAACTGTTTTCTAACCAATTTTTTTGTAGAAAAAATATCGCATGTAGTGCACATGTGATATTTAAAGATTTATTATGTCATGTGATATTTTTTATATATGTACAACATGTGATGTTTTTTCAGTAAAAGAATCAACAAAAATAAAGTTATTTATGACAAAATACAAATTTTGCAAAATTAAGATGATAAATTGATATAATAATTTAAATTATTTATTAACTTATTTATTAAATTTTAATATATTAAATAATATAATAAATCACATCATTCTAAAATAATATTGACAGCAAATTAGTTTATTGTTGTTGTCAGTATAGGACTAATCCCAATTACCTCCGTCTCCAAAAATTTTTATATACCTACGTTTTGAAGGTATGCACTGCACATAATCTATTTTATTTTCTCCCTCCCTAACACTTATTTTAGTCAACTATTCATTAATCGTAATTATTAATAACTAATATACGTTAATCTAATATTAAATACTTCTAACGAGTTACCAATCAAATAAGGTCTTTCTGACTCCTGTCAATAATTAATTAGCTCTAAATTTTTTTTCCCAAGGGGAGTTCCTGAATTTCAATCCAAGTGATAAAAGAATAGATAAAATAATCAATGATGTATTAATTTAGTGGTTAAAATTAAAATTGAAGTTATATGAATGAATTTGAGATCATGGCTTGAGCCGTCAAACTGGATTTGTGGATATTTGTCTCACTCTATATGATTGTAATTTATTTTCGTTGCCAGTTATATTGATGTATTTATTGAATTGAGATATTGATCAATATATAAAGATAAATTATTGTAAGTTATTTGTCATTATTAGTAAAAAAAAACAGATTAAGTAATTAATAGCCGACGGCGGGAATCCCCGAGGTGGCAATCAAATTTTTTATTCAATTGATTTAGGTAAGGTCTGATACAAAAAAGGGATAATCACAATTGATATACATTTACCCCACGATTGACTTAATACTAATTTATTTCAAGTCAAATAAATCTTTTTATGAGCAAATTATCCTCATATGTTTTTACGCATTAATGCATATGAGAAGGTATATCTTCATCGATATAAGGATAGTTTAGTCCAAAAAAATTGTTTGACCTGCAATTAATTAATAAGTCAATCGATGATAAATATTAATTTTTTTTTAATATCAGTAAATTCAGTGAATTAATTTATTTGTTAGACGGAAGCAAACCTTAGGGGTACTGGATGTAATTTTTCAAATCGCAATTATGACTGTGTAATTACACCAAAAATTTTATAAAAAGAGAGTATAATTATTTCTGAAAAAAATGACCTCTTTTACTCAATCTTCCAAAATAAATCAGCTGTTTGTATATCCAGTTTGTGCTTAGCCTCAAAGGTATATAAACAACAAGTCTTCGATTTGGCGGGAACACATCATAAATGTGGCGTATCCCTTGGCCTTCCGAAGGAGAACCCGCACTTTGAATATTGTTGCACTATACGAAAATTTACATTTATCGAAAAAAAAGTCTTCGATGTGGACACTTAGGGTTGGACTTCAAATATAGTTATACTTGATAGCAAGTATCAACACATCAGAGATTGATACCGACTCCATACCTTTAATACATTGCTTCAACACTCCTCATCCTCGAGTTCACATGAGTTTGAAAATC
Organism: Sesamum indicum; assembly: GCF_000512975.1. NCBI lineage: Eukaryota > Viridiplantae > Streptophyta > Magnoliopsida > Lamiales > Pedaliaceae > Sesamum > Sesamum indicum. Next base: position 5,031,579 of record NC_026151.1, read on the forward strand.
CAAACGATATTGACTAACTTCAGGTAGATGCTTATCAAATCAATTACAGAGAATATTTTAACAGATCGACGGACTTCCTAGTGCAGGTTCTGGTGAATAACGAAATTAATAGCAATTTTGATTCATGCCCGCAGTTTTTGTCCCCTTTTGCGCTGTCAGAAGGTAAAATATGTATTTTCGTCTGGTCATTTTTTTCTGCAAGAAATGTATTATACTTGCTTAATATATAGAGTCAATTACATGGGCACTCCCCAAGGTTTGGTTAAGGTACACAAAAAGCCCCCTACTTTTTACAAAATTATAACTTTATCTCCTATTCAAATGCAAAACACACAAACACCCCCTGAAAATCATTACACCAACACTTTTCAGGAAGTATAGCAGTATAAAACATAAAGAGTATTAGTATAATTTAACCTAACTTAAAGGGTGTCAACGTAATTTACCCTAAAAGGAAAATATAACTCATTCATTAAACACGCTTCCAATGCCCTCTACAGAAATATAACTTAGATCTCATCTTGCAATTAAATGATGCTAATTTAATAGTTAGAAACACTACTCCCTGAAGAATTCTAACCTAAATATGACAAAAAAGAGCAATAACTACGTAATTATGTTAATATCTTAATAAATTAATTAATTGAGCAATATGTCATCATATAATAAATTAAATAAAATCACATAAAGTGAAATACTTATCAACTAACATAAGTGAGACAATATTTGAAGCAAAAGATGTGACGCCCCAAAAATTATAATACATAATTGTAGGACTAATCGCCTATCATTAAAGAAATTTAGTTGAGAATTAAATTATGAGTTGAAAATGAATATATTAAAGTCCTAGGGACTAAATTGAAACTTTATAAAATAAGCTAATTGGGATTGAATTGCATAATTTGAAAAGTTTGTGGTCAACTTATAAATAAATAAAATTATTAAAATCAAAAGAAAAATATAAATAAAATGGCAGCACGTGGGCTGCCACTAATCTTGTGGAAGGTAAGCCACCATTTTAAATAATACAACACATATATGTATATTATATATATATATTCAAATATGGAAAACGCACACACAGCCACTTTATTTCAGAGGATATACGCATATTTCAGCTGCGGGTTTCGAAACAGGTATGAGTTCATTAATGTAAAATTATTGATTAATTAAGTTATTAATATAATTTAATTAGTTCTTTTATTAAATATAGTTTATATTAAGCGATGTATTATTTAATCGGAGTATTTTACGAGTTTGGCTATTTAAAATAGTGTCGAATTAAATATCAAATTGGATATAA